>NC_090649.1:74537095-74653733 GCF_040937935.1 Hyperolius riggenbachi | reverse complement strand
GCTGCCTGGCCCTGATTGGCCAGGCTGCGCAGGGGTCTGGGGGGGGGGAGGCGGCTCGGCGCGGCGGGTAGCGGCGGCGATCGCGTACTACACGCAGCTAGCAAAATGCTAGCTGCGTGTAGGAAAAAAAATTATGCAAATCGGCCCAGCGGGGCCTGAGAAATCCTCCTGCGCAGGTTACCCCGAACTGAGCTCGGGATAACCGGCAAGGAGGTTAAAAAAAAAAAAAAAAAAACAGTTTTACTACCCCCCCCCCCCCCCCAAAGTCGCCTTGTGCCCGCGCCGGTACTCATCGATTTGCCAGTCCCCCGTCGCAGCTCAGTTAAGCTTTTGCTGACTGAGCCTGTCTCTAGCCACTGCACGTGCACGGCCGTCGCTGCGCGCATCCTCATTAGCTCTCCATTAGCCGGGAGCGTCCTGCACAGGCACAGTAGAGATTTCCTCATGCTGTGCCTGCGCAGAATGCTCCTGGTGGCGGGAGTGATAAGGAGGACACACGCTGCCATAGGCACAGTGCAGGCGCAGTGCCAATGGCAGGCTCAGTCAGCAAAATTGAAACTGAGCCGCGGCAGGGACCAGAGAACAGTTGAGTACCGGCACGGGCACAGGGTGACTGCAGGGGGGCCGGTAGAGGCCCCAGGTAAGTAAAACTGGCTTTTTTTATATGACTTAAAGAGAACCCGAGGTGGTACTGTATATTATAATCCTAATAGGACCCAGAGGCATGTTGTGTGCATAATGACATGCCTCTGGGTCACTGTACCGCTGCTGCCAGCCCCCCTCCCCCTCCGCACTCTGCTGTCCCCCCTTAAAAGATCACCAGCCTAGCGACAATCTGCTTGTCACTAGCTTGCTTTATTTATGTGAGGCTGTCAGTCAGCCTCGTAGCATCTCCCCCTGATAACATGCCCCCCCCCACTCTCCGCCTCTGTTTGCTTCCTCCATTAGGAAGCCGAGCCGCGACCCAGGAGTAGAAAAAACGCCCGGCAATTTAATTCAGTTAATAGCTTGGCGTTTTTCTCAGAGGAGAGAGCAAGCGGCGGAAGTGCAGTGATGCGGGGACTTCGGGACGGCTTCGTGGGACAAGACTCCGGATATAAATATAACTTTTCAATACAGCAGCGCAGACAGATTTTTCTTTTTTGGATGGAGGTCCTTTTTAAGGCTTCCTTTAAAGAGTACCCAGATAGCTCATGGTGACCCAGAACCACTAGGAAAGTATAGGGGCTAAAAGAGATTAAAAAAAAACTTTTGCTTAAAAAATGATGCGAAATATAATATTTGCAATAATGCAGCTTAAAAGTGAAGCCAAGGTGAAAATAAAGATAAGCAAAGATAAATAGAGATAAACAATTGGATCTGTCCTCCTACACTGAAAAAAAATGACCTTTTTTTTTAGATATCCCGTGGTTTTATTTTATGGCTTTACATTTACAAGGTAGATTGAATTTTTTGTTGTCTCTGCTCAGTGGTAGCCTATTAAGAGCAGCAGAGTTTAGATACATGAACTATTGACCTTTTTCTATCTCCCCCCTGCCTTCAGAAGTTGTATTCTGCATGGAAAACTTTTATGGCAGTGATTTGCTTATCAGTGATATTTACTATATTTCCAACACGGTACCCTCGAGACAGGAGCTTTCACTTGCATGTCTGAAAATTAACTTGTTCAGGCAGCAAAATAAAAAAGATTAACAGCTTGGTTATTAATATGTTTTGCACTATACAGACACATGTTTGTCTCAACATGTCACATGTCGCCTTGGATTTAAGTGAGTGAGTGAGTGCTGTTTCCCATGATGCATTACTCCCGAATATGCAAATCATCTCTTTATGGGGTCATAGCCTACAGTGCCTTATGGAAAATCTAGCCTTGGTTAATGGCTATCCTTCCCGTAGAAATGGTTAGACTTGTAGGCCATCTTGGAAAACATGACAAGAGGGTCTTAGGATCCTCACTACCATCACAGTATAAGGAATATACCTGTGGGGTCTGATTCCGCCGAGACCCAATTGGAGTCTGCCACTTCCGGGTCTCGGCGCATGTTCCCCGCTGATGACGCTGCCGATGGCTCACAGGCCGCACTTCCTGATAGGTGGAGAGCGCGTGCAAAGGTAAACCGTAGTCAGCTGACTCCTGTCAGCTGACCTTGCCGTGTGATTGGTTGTGCCTTAGTTTGCTTATGCGGAGTGTGACCGGCCACTGATTGGATGCTGTATTGTAATTAAACCTGCAAAGTGCTCCCAGTCATCGCCCGTGATAAGCATAGCTTTGGCTAGTTGCTGGGTGCGCACTCTATTGTTACTGATATTCTGGATATTGACCTTGGCTTGTATTTGATTACTCTGTTGTGATTAACCTCTGCTTGATTCCTGGAAACCATTTGTTTGCCACCTGGACCGACCTCTGCTAGTTTTGGACATCCCTTGCTTGCCGCCTGGACCAACCTCTTCTAGTTCTGGACATCCCTTGCTTGCCACCTGTACCGACCTCTGCTAGTTACTGGACTTCCCTTGCTTGCCGCCTGGACCGACCTTGGACTGTTACCAGATATTCCTTGCATGCCACTTGAACTGGACGATAAGTGTTAGTCTACTTTCCTTATCAGTCAACTAACCGTGTGCATATAGTCTCACATAACCTGTCACATATCATCTGGAACGTCTGTTATCTGTTGCATAACTTTGCATGCAGACTAAAAGGAACTGTGTCATAACTTGCATCAATTATCACCTGTTGCTAAATACTGCATGCAAGTGTGCTTGGACTATTTCATAACTCAGATCAAATTACCATTGCTGTTGAATAACTTTGCATGAAGACTTGTCATACCTGGATTACTTATTACCTGAACTTTGCATGTGATACTGCTTAACCTTTTCGGGACCGGCCACCTACCCCCCCTTAAGGACCAAGGCATTTGCGCGGGAGGGGGGTGCGCGCGTTTGGGGGGGGTCAGGCGGCCGGATCCCGTGTGTGGCTGGCCGGATTGGTGTCCCCCCCCATGGTGGTCTGTGCCCCCCCCCTTCTGCCAGCAGCCTTCACTCACCTTCCAGGCTCCAGCGATGAGCCGCACGGGACCCTCTTCTCCGGCCGGCATCTCCGTTCTGCCTGACGATCAGTTCCGGGTCGCGGCTTGATGACGTCATCAAGCCGGGACCCGGCGCTGACGTCAGATGGAGCGGAGATGCCGGCCAGAGCGGAGGGGGGTGCCGATCGTCACAGGAACGGCAGGGAGGTAAGTGGATCCTCTTCTTTTCCCCCCTGCCGCCGCAGCTGTCAAACTGATCACTACGATCCGACGGCGATCGTAGTGATCACGTGATCAGCAGCCATACGCGATGGCTGCTGATCACTCGGGGGAGATGTCGGCTGTCATATGACAGCTTAATCTCCCCCTCTGGGTGCGCACGATCGCGTTGGGAGCGGAAATTGCGGGCCGGCGTAGATTCTACGCCGCATCAGGCTAGAACAGCCACAAGTGCGGCGTAGAATCTAATGCACGCGGTCCCGAAAAGGTTAACTGTGTTACTAGCCTCAGTAGTGGCTACTGGTGGTATAACTGCCTTCTACGTCAGCTTGTTTGCCTTGCTCCCCTAAGTCCAAATTGGGGCCAGCTAGTGGTGTGCCAGGTAGGGACAGTGTAGGTGTCAGTTAGTGGTGTGCCAGGCAGTGATAGCTAGGTGAAGAGCAAGACCTCTAACCTGGGACATACACGCTGACTCCGAGAATTATACCACTAAGCCTGATACACAGCAGTGGTGGGGAGAAGACACTTGTGGAGATAAGAAAGGGATTAGCAGCTGCCTTCCTGGGAAGGTGGGTATTCAGGCAGAGGCGGAGCTATGGGCCCCGGTGCGAGTTTTACATTGGACCCCCCAAACTCTATATGTAACACTTGATATGGCGCAACAAAACCTGCCAAGGACAGCCACTGTGTCAGAGGTGCAAGAAGGGGATGGGGAACAGCTTGTTAATGATTACTACTATTCAAAGCATCTACAGAAGTGATTATTACCAGCACAGGACCAATAAACAGCTAATAGTTTGGTTGATGAGGGGCACCATTGGGTCCCTTTGGCCCAAGGCCCCCGATGCGGTCTCTACCTCTGCAACCCCTATTGCTATGCCACTGTATTCAGGTGACTTTTTATATTTTAAGCCCAAAGTTCAACTACACCGCGTAGAATAGCAGTTTAAATGTTTCCTGGATAGTTTTAGCTGTTGGTTGATTTGCTCTATTTATAAGAATATGAAACGTATCCTTTGGCAAAGGGAGAACTTGTACTGTGAGAATATTGCTTAACAGTTCCAAAACCAGCAAATAACTGGAAGATCTATAGAATAAAAGAACAACACGAGTTAGAAACCACTGCGTAGGCAGGTTAGTGACAGGGCCCATCAACCTGACATTGGTACTTCATAAAAAAACCATATAGTATTTCACAAAACTGTGCAAACTAGTATTTCATTCAATTTCCATTTCAAGTTGCTGTACGCTTTGGTTACTGAAATTCCCAGGGGGTTTACATTTTATTTCCTTGCACTCATGCTATCAGCACTTTATTTAGAGGACACATTGATGTTTAGTGTACAGAACGTTGCCAGATTCCCATCTTCCTGCGTGAGTTATAAGCTACACAGAGGAAGAGAATGTTTCTAGTATACTCAAGTCTACTGAGATATAGATATGCCTAACGTGTACAAGTAGAAAGGGGGCGGGGAACAAAACTTGGAGGCAGTGCGAAGCCGAAATTTCCCAACAGTGTATTCATTCATTCATTCAAGTATTACCTTTACTGCAAACAGATTGTGAATCGATTTCAGCCTGAAACCGATCACAATCTGTGGGGCTACCGCCCCCCCCCCCCCCCCCCTCATACATTACCTCTTCTGGCTGGCGCGAGTCCCCGCTGTCTTCTTCTCCGCTCCGGCAACTGAACTTCCTGTCCAGGGGAATTTTAAACAGTAGAGGGCGCTCTACTGTTTAAACTTCCTGCCAGGACAGGAAGTTCTGTGTAGCTCTGGAGCCCGAAGCGGAGAAGAAGACCAGGGGACTCGCGCTGGCTGGAGCAGGTAATGTATTACCGCTGTATTCCTTTGGTCGTCGGGCATTCGACCGCCGCTAACGACGCACTCCCGACCCGCCGGCGACCGAGAAAAATCTTCCGCACAGATGGGTCGACGGGAATCGATGGGAACGATCGATTTCGGACAGAAATCGATCGTTCTGTCAGCGGTGTGCGCTGTGATTTCACAGCCGTTTCGATCACTGTGATCGAAACGGCTGTATATCGGTGGGAAAATCGGTAGGTGTATGGGCCCCTTAACTGTCCCTCAGAGGGGCTCACAATCTAATCTCTACCATAGTCTTTAGGGGTGAGCCAATTAACTTATCTGTATGTTTTTGGGATGTGGGAGAAAACCGGAGTGCCCAGAGGAAACCGAAGCAGACACGGGGAGAACACACAAACTCCTTGCAGATGTTGACCTGGCTGGGATTTGGGACCCAGCGCTGCAAGGCGAGAGCGCTAACCACTATGCCACCGTGCTGCCCATGTGTAGATTACTTTTCCCCCTTCAGGTGCCCAGGAACTAAGATAAGATGCAATTCGACTGCAGCTGAATCGCACGGTTGTATTTTTCCATAATTCGGGCTCTGTCTCTTGCCGGCACCCAAAGTGTCCTCTGAACACAGCTATAGCCGTAATTCATATTACAGTCTATGTCCGGTGCCTTTTGTACCTGTCTTGATGCCGAACAAGGGAAGAGACTGTGTGGATGATGTCATTGAGCTTCTACCTGCCCAGCAACTTCCTCTTGCCTGGCACTAACTGCAGGATCAACCAGGTAGTGATCTGACTAAAAAGAAATTGGGGGTAGAGGGAAACAATTTTAATTTATTACTTTTATTATTATTATTATTATTGTACCTAGCAATAGGTACTACAGTTTTTTAGTGGGAGTTTTATCTCACTTTCAAGGTTACCTGAAGTGAGAGGAATACGGGGGCTGCCATCTTTATTCACTAATAAACAATACCAGTTGCCTTCTGTGCTAATGCTCTGCCTCGATTACCTCAAGTCACTGGCCCAGAATGATCATGACGATCAGAGGCTGTGACACTGGCTGCATGTTTGTTGCAGGTGTGTGGCTCAAAAACAACAAAAGCTCCGCAAGACAGCCAGGCAACTGGCATTGTTTATGTGGGAATGAAGATGGCAGCCTCCGTATAACTCTCACTTCATGTTCCTTTAAGGGAGGGAATCAGGGGAAACATCCAGGAATGTATGGACAGCTTGAGTTTAATTGGCTGTGGCGGTGTTTTAAATGGAAGAGAGCTCGGCCTGCCTCGTACTTTGCTGTTTCGTAACTCGTAGTTTTATTTTCTCTAGCCCAGTTGCTCGAAGTCATGATGAAACTGATCTCTTTGTGGATTGATCAATGTTTTTCTTCAGCGAGAAAGTGTCCTTTCTAGGGTCACATTAGAACACCGATCCCAGACCGAGGTGGTAGCCAGGCTTCAGTCATACTCTCCTCTGGAGATCTGCAAAGCAAGCAAATTGGAAATTCACAACAATTCATAACATATTTGAACAGAAAACATTACTGTGTCCATATTAGTTTCCATTTGTGGCTTGATGTGGATCTGGCCCCAGTACAATAGCTGTTTCCTGCTTAAGTGTTGCCTGCAGCCTGTTGTCTGATGTCAGATACATCTTGTCCGCTGGCTGATAGAACTCTAGTATCTCGTTCTAGATTTCTCCTTATCACTTTATCCACTTTCTTCCTGTGAGGCGTTTTGAAAGATTAAATTAGAAAGAACATAGTGTAATGGTATATTTGGAGTTCACAGTTGTAGACCTGCTTTTTTTGTGTTACATTGCAGTCTAAGAGAGGTGTAATACATGTATTTATATCTTTGCTTTAGCCAGCTATAAACCTGTACTTAAAAGGAAGCTTGTTACGAGAGCAATATAGAGGCTATCCTCTATGTTTTCATTTACCAAAATTTTAGTTGGCTGGTTGTAATGGTGATTGTTTGGCTTCAGTGGCTTTAGAATCTACTGGAAGCAAGCACACAGCCTGGTCTGCATACCTATTCTTAGTCAGTGGTACATGTGGTGTTACTGGCAGAAAGTCAGTACAACAGCTAAACAAGTAGCAAAGATGGTGGCCTCTAGAAGTTTTCCTGGAGTCTTAAGTTCTTGATATTTCTTTTTACTTTTTCCCTTCTCGCTACTCCCTTGGGGAGCACTTCTCTTGGGGTGCCTCCTCGCTCCCAGTGAAATCCCATACCAGCCCCCCGATCTTGGGGTGCTGGTCATGTTTTGTGGGTCCTTTTGAACCCCTATACCCAATTTTTTGGGAGTTTGAGCTGCACTATTGAAGAAACAAGAACCTGAGTGAGTATGGGTTTTCTTCACTGGCGAATACACAGTGGTTGCCAGTCTTTCAGCCCACCTTTATGAGTACCTGCTCATTTAATACTGTTGTGTGGCTAATAGCCTCAATATACTACACTATCCGGGGCTCCCGATGTCCCTGTCTCGTTTTTGTCTTCTCTGGAAAGTGCATGGACTCCATTGGTCACCACACCTCCTTAATTATAGTATTTGACTGTACTGAAAGCCAGAAGCTCTTGTGGCCATGCATGAGTGACTGTTTACTGGACATGTGCAAGTTCTGAAATACACATGTTCGGTGAGAGGAAGAGCTCATACTTGATGGAAAGAAGATGGGCAAGAGTGCTACCTCTAACTGGACATACACGGGTCAGAACTTGCCAAGGTCAAGTGCGCTGCTGCATGACCAAGTAAACTTCTGGGACTACAGTATGTGAAAAAAGAACTGCAGAACAGGGAAAGGGAGAGACCCTGAGAGCCCTTTTCCACTGAGTGGGTTCCGATTAGCAAGGAAGAAAGCTGGCACATCCAAAATCAATCTTTATTGGTTTTATGTAACCAATAAAGACTATGGGTTTGATCCATTAGTGAGTGCGAGACAATACTACCAATGGTCATAATTTTACATGGAACCAATAAAGATTGATTTTGGATGTGCCAGCTTTCTTCCTTGTTGAATACTGCATAGAAGGCGTCATCCCTCTTTTCAGCTATCGCACTCCCCTTAAAGACTATGGGTTTGATCCGTTAGTGAGTGCGAGACAATACTACCAATGTGATATAATTCAGATTAGGTGAGCTCAGAGTTTGGCTTTAAAGTTGTATTACTTACTAGACCTAAGACCCGTTGGGCGCTAGGCCTCCCTCACAACCCCCCTCTCCTGTCACCACCATCGCCGCCAGTGCCGTCACATGTCAGTGCACAGGCGCCTGCGTGCACCGCACGTGCACACGCCCGCCCCCCTGGCCCCGTCCTCCTCCTGTCCAAACAGCCGCACATGTGCGGTTTGGCGAAAGCACGGACACAGGGACACAGGAGGAGGACGCCGGGACACAGGGGTTTTATTAGGTAGGATTCATAACACTGAACAAGGATTCACAGGTTCCTGCTGTGTTAACATAATGATCCTCTGTAACCTCTTGAGATGCAGCCATAATCTATTGTTCCAAGTTATGATTCTTCCAGTCACTATTCATTTTAGAAACAGGTGGAAGAGCACTTAATTATGCTGGCTCACAATGACTCAGAATGTAAAAATTAAAACTATTTGGAGAAAATATGTCTGGTGTTAAAAGTTCAATGCTATTTATGAAATGTGTTTCTAATGATGTCCTTGGCCATGCTTTGCTCCCATTGCATTTACCGAGAGAACAGGCTGATACACTCTAATAGGAAAATTTGTTACACATATCCACTGATATGGCAATACTTATGGAGCGGCGTGGAGGTTACAAGGCTAGGTGTTCTCTCTCAGCTCTCAGAATTACAGGCTTGCGTTCTTATCTTGGCTAGCACTTTTGTCTGCCCTGAGTTTTGTCCATTCTCCGTTGGGAGGGGGGGAGCTATCAGGCCACTTAACAGCAGCTAAGGACTCTGTCTTTGACATTACGCCACCATGCATATATATATATGTATGTATGTATGTATGTATATATATATATGTATATATATATATATAAATACAGAGGGTGCTGCAGCACACAACAGGAAAATAGTGACAGGGGCTCTTGGTTACGCTTTAACGCGTTTAAGCTCACCAACTGCGCCAAAGTGTCCCCGATCTGGTGAGTCCTACTCTAACCAGGCAAAAATGCTCGTTTTTATCAGCGTTCTAGTGGGAACCATACCAATCGGGGTCACTTTGGCGCAGTTGGTGAGCTTAAACGCGTTAAAGCGTAACCAAGAGCCCCTGTCACTATTTTCCTGTTGTGTGCTGCAGCACCCTCTGTATTTATATATTTCTTATGGAGATTGGGGTTCTCCAGTGCTGCGTGCATGCTTTGCATAGTATTGCATAAAAATCGGTTTGTGCTGCTCATCCCTTGGCTTATATATATATATATATATATATATATATATATATATATATATATATATATATATTGGGATGCGAAAGTTTTCCAGTATAAATCGTTGGTTGTTACGATAAAAAGTCAGTTAAATATATCATGTAGGAGATACACACAGTGATATTTGAGAAGTGAAATGTTGTTTATTGGATTTACAGAAAGTGTGCAATAATTGTTTAAACAAAATTAGGCAGGTGCATGAATTTGGGCACCACAAAAAAGAAATTAAATCAATATTTGGAGATCCTCCTTTTGCAGAAATTACAGCCTCTAAACGCTTCCTGTAGGTTCCAATGACAGTCTGGATTCTTGTTGAAGGTATTTTGGACCATTCCTCTTAACAAAACATTTGTAGTTCTCTAGTTCATTCAGGTTTGATGGCTTCCGAGCATGGACAACTCACACCACAGATTTTCAATTATATTCAGGTCTGGGGACTGAGATGGACATTCCAGAAATTTGTACGTGTTCCTGCATGAATGGGAGTGGATTTTGAGCAGTGTTTAGGATCGGGATCCAGCCCCGTCGCAGCTTCAGCTTTGTCACTGATTCCTGGACATTGGTCTCCAGAATCTGCTGATACTGAGTGGAATCCATGCATCCCTCAATTTTGACAAGATTCCCAGTCCATGCACTGGCCACACAGCCCCACAGCATGATGGAACCACCACCATATTTTACTGTAGGTAGCAGGTGTTTTTCTTGGATTGCTGTGTTCTTTTTCCTCCATGTATAATGACCCTTGTTATGTCCAAATAACTCAATTTTAGTTTCATCACTCCACAGCACCTTATTCCAAAATGAAGCTGGCTTGTCCAAATGTGCTTTAGCATACCTCAAGCGGCTCTGTTTGTGCTGTGGCTGGAGAAAAGGCTTCCTCTGCATCACTCTCGCATACAGCATTTCTTTGTGTAAAGTGTGCTGACTGGTTGAATGATGCACAGTGACTTAATCTGCAGCAAGATGATGTTGTTTGTCTTTGGTGCTGGTGTGTGGGTTGACTCTAAATGTTCTCGCCATGCTTTTGGTGTATATGCAGAGCTTCTGTTTGGGTTCAAGGTGCGTTTGTAGTTCCTGGGGGGCTCAGCGCATCTCTGATTGGAGGGCATACGGAGGCGGCCTGGTGTTGCGCTGATCCACCTTTTGCGCAATTTTCGATATATTAAAGTGATACTGAAGGATGGTAAAAAAATGAAACTCAGATACTCACCATGGAGAGAGAAGGCTATGGATCCTATAGAGCCTTGATGTTCCTCTCTCAGCGCCATATGCAAGTCACTTTTTCACCTGAGTTTTCTCCGAGGAGATCATTTTTCATCTTTGATTTTAAAAAAACTTTCTAGGACTTTTCTCGAGCCCACAAGCAATTCGTTTTTTCTCCTGAGTTTTCTCCTAGGTGATATTTTTAAACTTGTCAATAAAATGCCTTTTAAACCCCCAGCAAGCAAGAGCATATTTAAAATAGTTTTAATAGAACTCCTTTACCTAATTGTTGGTACCTTTTCAATTGCTGAGCGCTGGAAAGTTAATTTAATAGAAAATAAGAAATTATCTCCTAGAAGAAAGCTTAAAAACAAGAAGAGAATGGAGAGCCCAATATGGTGCAGTATTGTCAGGTAAAATGAAGAGTTCAATACAATTTTATGTGGATATACTCACAAACACGGGTTACCCATAGGCAACCACTTTAAATGCAGGTGGGGAGCATTAGGACCTGACCCCACTCAGGTTAAGAAGTCGCTCTCTGTAGATAGTAGATGGGGATGCACCCCTCCACCCAGGGTGGACTAGAAGCTCAGCAAAAGCTCGGTATACAGAGGCGCCAGAGTAGAGTAAAATGTTTTAAAAACCGTTCAAAAGCAGAGGGGGATGTTAGGGTGGACTTACCTCCCTCTTACAAAAAAGAAAACTCACTCGAGTCTCGATAAAACAGAATTGACAAATAATTGATTCAACTCCACAAATGCAACGCGTTTCGCGGGCGTGACCCCGCTTCCTCAGGCAAAAATGGGAGCACAATTGGAATAAAAACAAAATGTACACACAATAACTACCCACAGAATTGCAACAATCGGCGCAGCAGATAATTGGTAGAAAGCACATAAAATAATTGCTACATAAAGCATTGCTACAAAAAAAAAACAACACAAAAAACATTTACGGCCCACATAAACACAGGGCCATGCGAACAAGCTTAGATGTCAGAAATCAAATAGCTAAGGCTTAATGCTCACAGATTAGAGGGTTCATATTGTATGTCTCAAAGTGAAACAGTTACATGTAGAGCTGGGTATAGGCCACGGTCTATTCCCAGACAGAATATAAAGGTTTATATGGACACAAAAGGAATTAATATAAACTGCAAGCATAAAGTATATGATAACTTACCTCAGTGGGTCAAGCAGTAGGTTTGAGCGCCTCTGTGTCACTATGAAGTTGAGGCTTGCTTTAAATAAGGAGGGGTTAAACTGACAGGACTGAAGTCCAATCCGGAAGTGTTTGGTAACAGGAAGTGTGACTAAGGTCGCACAGGAAGTGAGTGTTTCCAGTGGGATAGTTATGGGATACCCAGCAGTGGCTGGAATATGGGATAGCCAGTAATGGCCGGATAGTGTAACGGTCAAGGGCTCTGCCTCCGACACAGGCGACCCAGGTTCAAAACCCGGCCCCGCCAGTTCAGCAAGCCAGCATGTAACTCAGTGATATGGTAATAAGAGAGACTGTGCATGTGCGGAAACCCAAAGACAGGAGAAAATAGCTTTCTTTTGGGCAGCTAGACAATTCATGTACCCTTTAGCAATGTATGTTCATATAAAAATGTCACTGGGTGTGCACTTATATACATATGGATTCAGGTATAAAAATTGTAAAATATAACAGTATGAGTGTTTTTTAAAAACCATATAAACATGCCAACAGTATATAGTAAAAGTATACATAAGATAGAGCATAAGAGGCCACCAATGATAAAAAAGCTAATACAATGTTATTATAAAAATGTGGGTAAGGATAATATGAAAAAACAATATAAAACATATAGAAATTAATAATAAAAGGGGTCAAGAGTAAGAAAGATATAAAAGAGAGGACCATTAAAAGCATAAAAAAGGTTTGGAGTATAGATGGAGCTATTTGGCTGTAATTAAACACTAGGGAGGTGGGATCAAAATACTTATTCTAAGACCTCGTTTAGCCCTGTTGGTGTTAGGGTTTTGAAGATCTGTATCCTAGGTGATATTTTCTCAACTTGTTAATAAAATGCTTTTTACACCACCAGCAAGCAAACAAATACTCAAAATAATTTTGACAGTACTTTATCTACTTTTGGGTACTTTTTCCATTGCAAAGTGCTAAAAAGTTCATTTAGGCTGGTTTCACACCAGGACGTTGCGTTTTAGGGGACGTTATGGTCGCATAACGTGCCCCTAACGCAACGCCTGGTGCTCCCTGCTTTGGACGTCAGAGTGAGCCGCGTTGTGCAGCTCACTCTGGCGTCCGTGATGCCGTGATGCGCACTCTTGGACTCCCGCCGGCCAATCACCACACAGAGCGGCCGCTCCAGGAAGTAAACACTGCACGTCACTGAGTGCAGTGAATATTGATTAGCCATGTGCCTGGCCGCTCTCCGCTCCTCCCCAACGTTACTGAGCATGTGCAAACAGTCTAACGCGGCTCTGCCGCTTACAAAGTACTGCATGCAGTACGTTATATTATGGCGCAGCGTTACACTGTAACGCAACGTGGGCACTGTGAGCAGCCCTTTGATTTTTCATTGCTGTGCGGTGGGGTGCGTTACAGGCTGCTCTAACGTGCGCCTGTAACGTTCCACTGTGAAACCAGCCTTAAAGGAACTCCGAGCTCAGCCAAAAAATGAAAGTTGTACTCACCTGGGGCTTTCTCCAGCCCAGTGCTGGTCGGGAGATCCCACGGCGGCGTCCTGGCTCCTCTCCATGTCCCCGCTCCGGAATGGCTGACCGGCCGCAGCCCGGGTGACACTCGGCCGAGTGTCGGGCTGCTCCTTCCGCGCATGACGCGGCTGACGTCACACGCCGGCCGTCTCGCGTCGTCACGGCGGCCGGCGTGGCATTACTGCGCATGTGCGTATAAAGCGCGCATGCGCCGTACTGCCACGCCGGCCGCCGTGATGACGTGAGGCGGCCGGCGAGTGACGTCATACGCGGAAGGAGCAGCCCGACACTCGGCCGAGTATCGCCCGGGCTGCGGCCGGTCAGCCATTCCGGAGCGGGGACTTGGAGAGGAGCCAGGACGCCATCGTGGGACCTCCCGACCAGCACTGGGCTGGAGAAAGCCCCAGGTGAGTACAACTTTCATTTTTTGGCTGAGCTCGGAGTCCCTTTAACTTGAAGATGAAAAATTATCTCCTAGAAGAAAACTCAGGAGAAAAGGGAAATTGCATATGGGCCTCGGTGTCTTAGTTTTAGTGCTGCCACACATCTTCGGAAGCACTCAAGGACACAAGGGGCCCATATGCATTTCCTTTTTCCTCCGTTTTCTCCTAGGTGGTATTTTCACAACTTGTCAATAAAGTGCCCTTTAAACCAACAGCAAGCAAGAAAATACTACAAATAATTTTCAGTACATTTTCACATATTTTTTTACACTTTTTTTCAATTACAAAGTACTGAAAAGTTATGTTGAAGAAAAGATGAAAAATGATCTCCTAGGAGAAAAGTCTGGAGAAAAATGTAATTGCATATGGGCCAAGTGCTTCCAACGCCTTCTGAGGGCTCTTGGATGCAGCAAATGTGAATAGGGACATCGCTGGAACGAGGACACTGAGAGAGGTCAGGGAAGTCTCAGTGACATCCCGAGCTTTTCCTCTCCTTATGTATCTCATTTTTTTTATTTTATTTTTTACATTGCTAAACATAAAATATTAATTGTATATATATTACATATGCCCACAATCAAAAATTATTTTTTTTTGATGACCAATGGCTACTGTTCATCAAATGTGAAGCCCCTTTAAAAACATGTGTCTGTACAGAACATGAAACATATTTTGGTGGAGAAAATGTTGTTTTACTGCTTATTTGAAAATTACGCTACTTAGCTTAAAACTTCTTGTAAATTCAAATTCAAACTTTCCACATCCACCCACAGACTGGGCTGTAAAATTTTACATTATCCACAACTGTTTGCATTGGACCAGATGCAAAGGGGGATAATGACGGAGGGATTTGGGTTTTGCAAGTGTGTTGCGTTCAGCCAATGTGAGGTCTGTGAGTATGTTATGGAATGCGTCTGAAACGGCGAGGATCTACACCGCACCGTCAGCAGTTATATGTGATTCCGAACGTGAGAACTCCGGCTAGCGACCAGGTGACGGTTACTTGATCAATCCGACGCTGAAATATCAGCTGCTTCAAAAATTCACCACAAAATATTTAGCTTATGTCTGGCTGACAATTCCTGACATGTTCGAGTTCGATCTTCTAACTCATAAATGCTCTCATAATATCTCATCTGGACTACTTTGTGAGCTATCAACTAACAGACTGGGATGGGACCACTCCAATCTGTACTGAACTCAGCTGTTCATCGCATTCATTGGTCTTCTCACTCTACCTCTGCTGCTCCTCTCTGCCAAGCTCTTCACTGGCTACGGATTAACCAGAGGATCCGGTTCAAACTCTTTTAGTTACATAGTTACATAGTTATTTTGGTTGAAAAAAGACATACGTCCATCGAGTTCAACCAGTATAAAGTACAACACCAGCCTGCTCCCTCACATATCCCTGTTGATCCAGAGGAAGGCGAAAAAACCCTTACAAGGCATGGTCCAATTAGCCCCTAAAGGGAAAAATCCCTTCCCGACTCCAGATGGCAATCAGATAAAATCCCTGGATCAACATCATTAGTCATTACCTAGTAATTGTAGCCATGGATGTCTTTCAACGCAAGGAAAGCATCTAAGCCCCCTTTAAATGCAGGTATAGAGTTTGCCATAACGACTTCCTGTGGCAATGCATTCCACATCTTAATCACTCTTACTGTAAAGAACCCTTTCCTAAATAAATGGTTAAAACGTTTTTCCTCCATGCGCAGATCATGTCCTCTAGTCCTTTGAGAAGGCCTAGGGATAAAAAGCTCATCCGCCAAGGTATTATATTGCCCTCTGATGTATTTATACATGTTAATTAGATCCCCTCTAAGGCGTCTTTTCTCTAGACTAAATAAACCCAGTTTATCTAACCTTTCTCGATAAGTGAGACCTTCCATCCCACGCATCAATTTTGTTGCTCGTCTCTGCACCTGCTCTAAAACTGCAATATCTTTTTTGTAATGTGGTGCCCAGAACTGAATTCCATATTCCAGATGTGGCCTTACTAGAGAGTTAAACAGGGGCAATATTATGCTAGCATCTCGAGTTTTTATTTCCCTTTTAATGCATCCCAAAATTTTGTTAGCTTTAGCTGCAGCTGCTTGGCATTGAGTACGATTATTTAACTTGTTGTCAATGAGTACTCCTAAGTCCTTCTCCAAGTTTGATGTCCCCAACTGTATCCCATTTATTTTGTATGGTGCTAGACCATTAGTACGTCCAAAATGCATGACCTTACATTTGTCAACATTGAATTTCATCTGCCATGTATGTGCCCATATAGCCATCCTATCCAGATCCTGTTGCAATATGACACTATCTTCCTGAGAGTTGATGATTCTGCACAATTTTGTATCATCTGCAAAAATAGCAACATTGCTCACTACTGCATCTACTAGGTCATTAATAAATAAATTGAAGAGCACTGGACCCAGAACAGACCCCTGTGGGACCCCACTGCTAACAGTCTCCCATTTTGAGTACGATCCATTGACCACAACTCTTTGTTTTCTGTCCATTAGCCAGTTCCCTATCCATGAACACAGACTCTTCCCCAGTCCTTGCATCCTCAACTTTTGCACCAGACTTTTGTGGGGAACAGTGTCGAAGGCCTTTGCAAAGTCCAAGTATATCACATCTACAGCATTCCCAATATCCATATTAGCATTCACTACCTCATAAAAGCTGAGCATGTTAGTCAAACAGGACCTGTCTTTAGTAAACCCATGTTGATGCTGAGAAATAAGATTATTTTCTACTATGAAGTCATGTATAGTATCTCTTAGTAACCCCTCAAATAGTTTGCATACAACTGATGTTAAACTTACAGGTCTATAATTTCCTGGATCAGATTTTTTGCCCTTCTTAAATAATGGGAAAACGTGGGCTGTACGCCAATCCACTGGGACTCTGCCAGTTGCAAGAGAGTCACAAAAGATAAGATAAAGGGGTTTATCTATAACTGAACTTAATTCCCTTAGGACCCGAGGATGCATGCCATCCGGGCCAGGTGCCTTGTCTATTTTTAATTTATTTAGTCTTGCCTTTACTTCTTCCTGTGTTAAGTATTTAATATTACAGTTAGAAGATTGAGACTCTTCTGCCTCTGTAGTTTGCAACAGTGCTGTTTCTTTTGTGAAGACAGAAGCAAAGAAAGCATTTAATAACTCTGCCTTACCTTGGTCATCCACCATTGAGTTCCCATCCTCATCCTTTAGGAGTCCTATACAGTCAACCTTTCTTTTTTTAGAGTTAATGTACTTGTAAAACTTTTTTGGGTTAGATTTGATATCCTTAGCGATTTGTTTTTCAGCTTCAATCTTTGCCTGCCTAATTTCTTTTTTACAATTTTTATTGCACTCCTTATAATTGCTTAGTGCAGCCTCGGTCCCCTCCTGTTTTAAGACCTTATAGGCATTATTTTTCCTCTTCATTTTATCTTTAACCTTTCTATTCATCCATAGAGGCCTTTTTTTATTCCTAGACATTTTGTTTCCATATGGGATATACATACTACAGTATTGATTGAGTATAAGTTTAAAAGCTTGCCATTTCCCTTCAGTGTCTTCCCCTTGTAGTACATTATCCCAGTTCACCAAACTTAGTGCCTGCCTAATTTGAGTGAACTTTGCTTTTCTAAAATTCATAGTTTTAGTGGTCCCGCTGCCCGTGGCCTATCAGTCACCAGATCAAACGTTATCATGTTGTGATCACTATTTCCCAAATGTTCTTGAACCTGCACATTTGATACATTATCTGGTCTATTAGAAATGATCAGATCCAGTAACGCATGCCCCCTAGTTGGTTCAGTTACCATTTGAGTCAAGTAATTGTCCTGTAGTGCTGCCAGAAATCTGCTGAGGTGGCCTGTAGCATACCCCAATAAGCAATTGGCAACTTTTATTTCCACCATGAATATTTACCCAAACGGACTCCACATCTTCGCAATCTTCCTCCATCTCATCGTTGAGGACAGCTGTAAGAGAATTCTTAACAAAGAGACAAACCCCTCCACCTTTTTTCCCTGTTCTATCCCTCCTAAACACATTGTATCCTTTTAAATTAGCTATCCAGTCATGGCTTTCATCCATCCATGTCTCGGTTATTCCCACAATGTCATAGCCTTTGTCATTCAGAATGAACTCTAGTTCGTCTATTTTATTTGCAAGGCTCCGAGCATTGGTTACCATGCACTTTATATTTTTACCACCACATTTACCAATTTTGTTTACATGAAATTGGCTACTTGAATTTTTACCAACCTCCTTAATCTTTACACTGTCCCCACCCCCCTCTCCACCCTCCATAATGATAGGTTCCCACTGTCTTTTTACCTCATCTTGTCTACGTATTGAGACTTTATCCTCCCGCCTCCCCCCAGATCCTAGTTTAAAATCTCCTCCAACCGTTTAGCCATCTTCTCCCCCAATGCAGCTGCACCCTCCCCATTAAGGTGCAGCCCATCCCTGCTGTAGAACCTGTAGCCGACTGCAAAGTCTGCCCAGTTCTCCAGGAACCCAAACCCTTCCTTCCTACACCAATTTCTCAGCCACTTATTTAACTCCCTAAGCTCCCTCTGTCTCTCAGATGTAGCACGTGGCACTGGCAGTATTTCAGAAAACACCACCTTGGAGGTCCTTGCTTTAAGTTTATCTCCAAGTACCTGAAAATCCTTTTTGAGGACCTTCCATCTCCCACTAACTTTGTCATTGGTGCCAATGTGTACCATGACAGCCGGGTCTTCCCCAGCCCCACCCAGTAATCTGTCAATTCTTTCCGCTACATGCCGAACCCGAGCACCCGGGAGGCAACAGACTGTACGGCATTCGCGGTTTCTTCGACAGATTACCCTATCTGTGCGCCTAATAATTGAATCCCCTACCACCAGTACCTGTCTAGCCTTAGCTGCGCTCCTATTCCCTTTCTCGTTACAGCAGTCTGCCCCTTGGTTGCTAAGGAGCACATCCTGCTGCAGCATTGCTACTCCTGAATCATCCTCCCCAATATTACGCAAACAAGCATACTTATTAGTGAGGGACAACTCGGGACTAGCCTCCCTGCCACTTTTTCCCCTACCCCTTCTAACTGTGACCCAACTAGCGGCTGCCTCTGCTTCTTGGTCCGGCTGTACTCCACCCTCCTCATCTTCAACGGTTCCATCCAGTGTCTGGATCGTGAGATCCAAGCTCTTCTCCATGTTGTGTATGCTTCTCAGTGTTGCGAGATGCTTATTTAGCTGTGCGACTTTCGCCTCTAACTGAGCAACACGCACACACCCAGGGCAACAGTAAACACCCTCAATCCGCTGATCAAGGCATGCATACATGTTGCAGGATGTACACTGCACAGCATCGTCCAACATGATGACTTTTGTGTGGGGAAAAATTATTTAAAGTAAACTGTGGCGGTAAAAGATGAAACGGGAGATTGAGTGTAGCTGGGGAGGAGGAGAGGGAGAGTAAGTAAAGTTGGGGAGTGTGGGGAGTGAGGGGAGGAGAAGGGGGGGAGGGGGCGGGAGGGGGGAGGAGTGAGGAGGGGAGGAGGAGGGGCGGAGGAGTGGAGGTGGAGTGAGTCCTCAAAATTTAAAGACTACACCACAGCGTGCCTAGCACATTCTAACCAATGCAAAAAAACGCAATATTGATTGAAGGTTTTTTTTTTTTTGTTTTGTTTTTTTTAGTCCTTACCTGCTTCCTCTCACCACTCTCTTTGTGCCTGTGTTGTAACGCCTGTTTTTAACGCCTATGCCACTTGTGTCGCAGCCACTTAGTGAGCAAGCCACAGACTGAGCAAGCTCAGTACTGAGTCCTGAAGCTGACCAAATACCTCCTGTTGCAGCTAGTCCCTCCCCCTAGCCAATTGCCTGCTGCAAAACAAACTAGGGGGAAAAGAAAAAAAAATGTACTTTTAAAAGCTGACACTTGCTGCTTAATATCAGATGAACCACAACAGACAATCTACCAGATATTGCAGCAGCAAAAAACAATATACAAACAGCAATGTAATATAATTAGTGCTCACAATTCCCAGCAGTGAAGTGAAGCAGCCCACCACCAAGATTAGAGGTTTGGCCTACACTTCTTAATAATAACCTACAAAGCTCTCCACAATTTCTCTCACCATCTCCTCACTAGTTTCCAGATACCAACCCAATCACAAGCTCAGATCTGCACATGACCTTCTTTTGTCCGCTTCTAAAATTATCTCCTCGCATTTAAGTATACAAGACTTCGCACATGCTTCACCCCTCCTCTGAAATGCCCTTCCTCAACACATCCGTTACTCTCCAACCTTTAATATCTTAACGCTCTCTCAGAACTCACTTTTTCCAACAAGCATATGCTCTTCCTAAAGCCATTCTCCCTTTGGTCAAGATATCCTAAAAACACACTGCCTCTAGGTATATTTACTGTATACTACCCCACCTCTTGTTTCCCCCCTATTCCATTAGATTGTAAGCTCACATGGGAAGGGCTCTCTCACCCTTTTGTGTCTTGGAATTTTTGTATACATTTTTTTTCATCATGTTACTTTTGTTACTACATATGCCAATTCTGTATTTTGTATCAATTCTGTATTTTGTTACCAATTCAGTATATTGGTGTATTAGATTGTGAGCCCCTCTGAGGGACAGTTAAGTGACAAGACAATATACTCTGTACAGCGCTGCAGAAGAAGTCAGCGCCATATAAATACTAAATACTAATAATAATTCCATTGTCTATATCATTATGTACCCCATGTTTGTTTTTTACTTTGTACAGCGCCACAGAATATGTTGGTGCTTTATAAATCAATAATAATAATAACAACAACTCTAACCTTCCAAGCCATGTACAGTTTGTCACCCTCATACAAATACTTTCTGATTAGCAGATATCATCTTCCACTCTGCAGCAAATAACTAAACATTAGGTACAGTCCCCTCTCGCACCATCATATATCAAAGTTGATCTGCGGACAGCAAAAAAAAAAAAACTTACAATGCTTGGGCCAATTGACCTTCAAGAGGAAAAAATTCCTCCAGGTGGTAGATAAAATCTCTGGGTCAACTCTGCTAGGAATTACCGAGTAATTATAGCCGTGGCTGTCCTTCAATGCAAGGAAACCATCCAAATCTCCATTAAATGCAGATACATAATTTGTCATAACTACTTTATGTGGAAAAAAAGATTCAACATTTTGACAACTCTTACTGTAAAGAACCTATTCCTAAATTGTTGGCAAACTCTTTTTACCTCCAAATGCAGATAATGCCCACTTATATTTTGTACTAGCCTAGGGACAAAAATCTCATCTCCATGCTTTGCCCTCTAATATATTTATACACTAGCTGATGACCCGGCGTTGCCCGGGAATGTATTTGACTGGTGTTGGCTCCATCCACTTTTCCTAACCCTAACACACAATTACTCAATGACCATGTTTGTGAGCTTTGGGGTTTTTAACATCAATAATTTGTATATTCCCATAGAAACAACAAATCAAGTCGGCTGTTTGTGGCTCTGCCCCTCTCCAGCATTTGAACCCCAGTCAACCAATGACCAACTATAGCAGATTTGAGGCATCTGCTATTAACAGTGTAAAAATGGCAGCAATTTAAATATTCCTCATGAAAATCAACAAATGCATTTTGATTGGCTATTGTAGGCTCCACCCACCTCCCTGAATATTAATCAGTCACCCAGTGATCATCTGGGCAAAGTTTGAGAACCCTCCAATTAACAGTTTAACAATGGCTGCAGTTTGTATTTCCCAGCAAAATGTGTTTTTGGCTCTGCCCACTTTTTTGTATCCTTGACACACAGTCACTCAATGACCAATTTTGTGAGCTTTGGGGTCCTTGACATCAATAATTTGTGATTTTCAAGTGAAATGAAACAAATCTGATTGGCTATGGCCTTGCCCCCTTTTCTGAATTTGAACCACAGTGACTCGATGACCAACTGTACCAGGTTTGAGGCTTGTGCCATTAACAGTGCAAGAATGGCAGCAATTTCAATGTTTCCTTGAAAAACAACAGGTGAATTTTGATAAGCTTTTTTAGGCTCAACCTACTTTTCTGAATATTAATCCCAGCCATCCAGTAACCAACTGTGCAAAGTTAGATAACCCTGCCATTAACTGTGAAGAAAGGCTGCAGTTTACATTTTCCCAGGGAAATCTGTTTTTGACTCCACCCACTTTTTGTAATCTTGACACACAATGACCAAGTTTGGAGCTTTCAGGTTCCTGGCACTGGCGTAGGAATAAGGATAGCAGCCATAGCGTCTGCTATGGGGCCCGTAGCCAAAGAAGGGGAGGGGGGCCCCGGGGTCTGGTCCTGGCTTTATTTTTTTTACCCTTCCTTCACTAACAAACGATGCGCTGGACTGGAGCCTGCATTTAAGCCCCACACACTATCCCTCCGCTGTTTAAAAGCAGTTTCGGGAACTGACGAGTGTCTCCGTTACCATGGCAACTGAACGCGGAAGCCGGGCCACTGCTCTACATGCAGCCTTGCATGTAGAACAGTGGCCCGGTTTTTCGTTCAGTTGTCATGGTAACGGAGACACTTGTCAGTACACCAATATTCCCCTTAAAAATCAATAGGTGAATTGTAATTGGCTGTTGTAGGCTCCACCCACTTTCCTCAATATTAATCTCATTCACCCAGTGACCAAGAGTGCCAAGTTGTAGAACCCTGCGATTAACAGTCTAAGAATGGCTGCAGTTTACATTTTCCCATAAAAAAATGAATGGCTGAAATTTGATTGGCTGTTTTATGCTCCGCCCACTTTTCCTGGATTTGTAAACTCGGTCACTCACCAAGTGACCAACTGTGCCAAGTGTGGGGACTCTGGCTTGTTTACTGTGAGAATGGCAACCTTTTCCATTTTTTCCATCGACATGAATGGGTGAAATCTGATTTGCTGTTTGTAGCTCCGCCAAGGTAAGCAGGGGGAACTCGAGACCCCCAAAACATATCATCCCAGGCAGTAAAGGATCTGTATATCAAGTTTCGTTGAAATCGGTCAAACCGTTTTCGAGTGATTGCGGCACATACACACATACATCCGATTTTATATATATATATATATATATATATATATATATATATATATATATATATATATATATATATATATATATATATATAATATAGATGTTATCCAGGTCTTCCCTTGGCCGTCTTTTATTTCCAAGCTAAATAAACATAGTTTGTCCAATCTTTCTTGGTAAGTGCCTCTCTTTGTACCTGTTTTAGTATGTTAACACCCTTCCTATAGTGTAGTGCCCAGATTACTACAACTTAACCTAAACTTAAAGGATACCTTAGCGCTAACTTAAATTCAAAAAGGACACCTAATGTGTGTATGGGGAGCTGTGCAGATCCTTACCCCACCTCCCATGCCCTGGCATCTCCCTCCGATACTGATACATGTAATCTTCTTCCTGGTTGGCGTGGTCGGTGCCCTCCAACTCAGGCATACTATGCTGCGCATGAGCAGTATGTCCGCTAGGGCACCTTGCGACTACACTAATGCGCTTATGTTATATGGGGTCGTCGGGGAGCACAGTCACAAGGCGCCCTAGCGGACATACAGCTCATGCGCAGCACAATATGTCCGGGTCTGAGAGCACTGACCGCTCCGACCAGGAGGAATGGAGGAATTGGGTTATTTTCGGAGAAGAGAAGGAGACGCCGGGGCACAGGATAAGGATCCGCACAGCTCCCTCTACACACTTTAGGTGTCCTTTTTAAGGTTAAGTTAGCACTAACGTATCCTTTGATAATTCGAGAGGGTGCTGTCCACCCAATCACGTTAGCAGAATTTCCCGATGAGGTTTCCCGCTGGTTCCACTCATGTAGACTAGTGCCTATAATGGAACATCAACACGCCAACATGAAAAATCACTTTAGTATGATCCTATATACCGGTACTTCTCATCGTTTTTCAAAGTTTGTTATTTGGATGTCTTTTCAGGACCTTTATGCTGGATGTGTATTCTCACAAAAGAGGAACTTGAATGAATCATTTGGCTAGTAGAAGCAGATTAGGAGTGGACCATGTCCCTCTCATTCTTCCACTGGCCAAGCCTTTTTAGCTTCATCCTTTATCACGCATTTCTGAGCTGAAAAAATTGGGTTGTCTCCAAATTCTATATTAGATTGGGAGGATGTCTATTAAATAACGAGGTTCTCACTAATTCACTTAAAAAAATGTAGTAATTGAATTAAACGTACAATGACTTAGGCAATATAATAATTGCATAAAGGACCGTTCAGACATCCATTGCTAAACATTCTTACATTTGCCATCTCTGGACATCTGGGCAGTGATGTCCCCCCATTTTTTTTATCCATATCTATAGCCATCCATATGTAGTTTAGATAAGGTGGCTTCAGTGCTTGCAGACTGAAAGGGTTGGTGGAAGCACAGAACAAACTGAACCGCTTAATCAGTACATAGCTAGCTATAGGAGAACTAGGAATTGAGGGGTTAAACAATCTACAACATAAGAAATAAAGATCCCTCAGCTCTCACAAGTGGAGCAATGTCTAAACATAATATTTTGATGTTACTGTACAAAGCACTTGTACATACAGAGTCTAGAGAATTGACATGTTTGGCCTCTGTATGTGCCTGTGTCCATAGATCAAGGCTGTCAAACTCAATGACTTAAGCGGTGCAGGCCAAATTGTTTATTAAAGAGACTCTGTAACAAAATTTTGAGCCTTATTTCTTCTATCCTATACGTTCCTAATGTGCTCTGTCTTACTGCAGCCTTTCGTAGTTGCACAGTGGCTGTATTATCTCCGTTATATGATCTAATCTTCTCTCCTCTATTGGGTTCAGGCAGTCAGGCTGGAATGTGCTGTGCTGCTTGTGATTGGATAGAAGCTATACACACCCTCTCCAGGCCCCCTCCAAGCTCTGTATGACTCACACGCTGAGTCATACAGATGACTCTCAGCCTATCACTTGCTATGTCTTTTGTTTGTAAACACTGCCTAAAACTGGCAATTACAAGCCAGTATTGCAGCAGGGAGAGGCAGAAACAGCACAGAGGGGCCCAGGAGAACATAATGAATAGAATGGTATGCTTTTTATTGTAAGAATTTTAGAGTACAGATTCTCTTTAAGATTTGACAGTTATTGAACAGTCTCAAAATGGAGTAACTATAAGGCCAGTGAGGGGGTGGGCGCTGGATCCACACTTCTCCTCCTTCTGCAGATTAGTGCAGTGGAACAATTTAATACTTACCTGCTCCACTGCTGCTTCTGGTCTTCTCTAATCTTCTTGACAGCCATGCGCTCTGTATTGCATAACTCTGGCTTTGAATGTATGTCACGTGATGGGAAGCTGGAGGTATGGAAGCCTAAAGGGTGCAACTGGCAGGAAGAACAGAAGAGACACGACACAGTGCTGGAGCAGGTAAATATTATCGGCCTGACTTTGGTTGCATCCATGATCAGGCATGCCCTAGATGTCACAGATTTTCGTCCAATTAGATTATAATAATAGAATCAGATGGTTGACCGGCCACCAAGTCGCCTGATGTATGACCACCTTTACAAAGCTCTCTATAAATTGTCCTCTCCAATACATTTTCTCACTAATTTTCAAGTACTATCCCATCTGCAACCATCACTTCTCTTGTGAAACCCTTTCATTTGGTCATCTCTTCTCACTCTCGCATCCAGGACTTCTCACAGTCTCACCCATCCTTTGGAAATCTCTCCCCACCTTCTTTGCAATGCTCAGAGCCTAGAAACCTTAAAGCCGGAGAGAAAGTCACATAGGGATGCCTCTACAGGTTAAGGAGCATTACTCTACATAATTCTAGCACAATGTATTCAACATACGGAGTTGGCCAGTTCACCGACAAATGGCAGAGAACGCAGGTCCTTCTGGCAAACTACATTGTCTCCTGGTAAATATCCTATTTGGTTGTTTTTGATTTCTTGACATGTTTTTGGCCCGTCCTTGCCTTTTTTTGGTCAGTGTATACATTACAGTCTCTTTAGTTTCCCCTCTCATTCCCATGTCAGTTTCTCTGCAGCACTGTAAGGGCGTGCGCACCACCAACATTATTATTATTATTAATTTATTATTTTTTTTACCCAATTTTTTAAGCTATGAAATATTTCGTCTATGCCAACAATTCTTCCATCCTGCGCGAAAGCGAGCCAACGATAACACGCAGGTAATCTATCTAAGCCCGAGAGCTTACTTGGCACGGATCCTGTCTTTTCGCACACACCGTTCCGCAGGACACCGATCCTCAAAAACGCTCCTCAGATATCTGCCCGAAAAACATTCAATCCCCCTAGTATTGTTACCCAACATCTGAGGCAAGTCAATTTTCTGAACTGTTAAAGAGTGGGAGTTTTATAATACTTCACCCTGAAGCAAAATACAAATTACGGAAAAAAAATTCCAACGTAGACAGCTTAATGTTTAACAAATATGTTTATAACCCAAGTAGCGGAGAGTGTATAAGTGTATAGATTTCAAATAACAATATGGAACGTGTTAGAGCCGTTGCCTCAGAGCGAAGGCGATTGTGTTATCCTAGATGGGCCTGCTTTGATGCTGGAGGAATAGGAGAGAATCATCTCTGTTTTGTCATGTGCGTTAACTTGGATGGCCTCACAGCACAGCTGTGTTAATAAAGCGATGGGTTTTTCCTTGACCCCAGCGATTTTTGCCTCCAGGTCTCCTCATGCTGAGCAGAAGCAATTTTGATGAATGTGACACACTGTCAAATTTGGACATTATATTACTGTTAAGTACATCATTATGTTATCTGACAAAAATGTAGTAGGCTTCACCTCACAGATATAATAGTTTGTTTCTCTACCCCTCCCTCGGCCGGAGAAGAAGAAGAGGAGGACAGTGAAGCAAGGCGAGGGATGTACTCGCATATATCAAAGTTACTGCGAGAGTTTGACAGACAAACAGCCTTCGTTCTCTATAAATCTTCCGGGAGTCTGTTTTATATATAAAGTGATTTGTCTGAGATTTTTCCCTCCTCCTAATCCCAGATTTGTCTTATGGCTCAAAGAGGAACTGTCTGTAGTCAAAATACTAATAGGGACAGGGACATAATTTAATGTGATAGGGACATAATTGAAATGTTTTTTTTCTTAATATTCCTGTAAAAATGCATTTAGAAAAAAATAATTCTCAGCAAAATGTACCACCCAAAGAAAGCCTAATTGGTGACACTGGAGGCACAGGGGAGCACAGAGGAGGTACGGGGACAGAGATGGCACAATGTTCCAACTTAAGAACAGATTCAGGTTAAGAATGAACCTACAGCCCGTATCTCGATCGTTAACTGGGGACTACCTGTATACATTTGTCTTTGAGGCCGGCTTCACACTGCAAATTGGCGTTAGCGTTGCACCGCACCGCCAAAAACAGGCCTTCAGGGAATACTGTGTTACTATTCAGTATTCCCCGACTGGCTTGCAGTCACTTCCTGTTTTCAAAACCAAGTGGAAATAAACTGAAGAGATAAACCATTTTATCTATAGCCCTAATCCTACATAGGGCGTTTTGGAAATCTCAGTGTTAGGCTGGGTTCACACTCATTAAAATTCAATTGCATTTTGAAAATTTGTGAAAACACGATCGCCGCACATCTAATGAAATTCAATGGAGAATTGCACTTTTACACTTTAAAAAAAACGTAATTCTTTCAGCATACATTTGCGATTTTCCATTGACTTTCATTAGTGAACATTTGCATATGAATGCAAATTTGAATGCAAAGAACCGAATGCCAAAAAAACAATCAGTTTTTCGCAATGATCAGTGTGAACCCTCCCTTACTGTACCTCCAGTGTAATTTGTGATCCAAAAAAGTAATTCATCTTTCCCTTATAGTCCTTTAATGTAGGTCCGGCAAATGAACAGTGACTTAAATCCGCTGTTCTCTTGGAAATGACAATAATTGGTACATCCGATGCCCCGCCGTTATACACCTGAAGCCTCTTCATTGAAGTTCGGAGCTATGTGGCCACCCCACTGTGTTCTCCATGGACAGTTCGGGTTGCCGAGTTGGGAGCAGGCCTCAGCAACACAGTGGGAGTGGCCACAGAACTCTGGACGTCTTGGCAGTCTTCAGGCACAAATGGTCTCGTAGATTAAAAAAACAAAAACTTTATTTGGGTAAAACGCCAGGCAATAAATATATATGGGAGTGTCTAGAGCAGTGATGGCTAACCTTGGCACTCCAGCTGTGGTGAAACTACAAGTCCCATGAGGCATTGCAATACTCTGACAGCTCTAAGCATAACTCCTGGGATGCAGTGGTATGATGGGATTTGTAGTTTTGTCACAGCTGGAGTGTCAAGGTTAGCCATCACTGGTCTAGACCATACATGTCAAACTCTTACCTGTGAGCCAAATCTAGCCCACAGAGCCATCAAATTTGGCTCCCAATTAGTTTTCCCACTGTGCATTATGTTTGGCCCACTCTAGACCACAAGGGAAGCTTTATTGCAGTTGGGGGAGGTAGGGGGAAAGCACCTGACACCAGGGAACTGTATTGGCAGAGGTAGGGGGACCACTAGACACCGTGGATTTGTATAGGGGAGGGAGAGGGCCATTAGACACAAGAAAACTGTAGAGGGGAGCCACTAGACACCAGAGAACTCTATAGGGGAGGAAGGAGGTCCACTAGAAAACTGTATGGGGAGGAAGGGGGGCACTAGACACCAGGGAACTCTATAGGGGAGGTAGATGGCAACTAGACATGGGGGTTGGCCCGCAACATGATCCAGTGTTCAATTTTGGCCCACTTGGTTTTTGAGTATGACAACCCTGGTTTAGAGGCACCACAAAAACAATTCGCTAAGATACCATATTCAGAGCTTTATATGTGGAAGTTATAGCTTCATACCATTGCTTATACAGCTTGGTTAGATTTGCTTAGGTCTATTTGATTAGATTCTTATTTTTGTTATACTTTACAATCAAAAGACTTTAGTGATTATGTTGTCTAAATACATGATGGAATACATACCTGGGTGAGTTGATAACGGTAAATAAATTGCATAGGGCTAAATGGTACATTATATCAGTAAATTAATTGTATAATTTATCTGCTCATATACATAGTTTTTTTTATTAGATGCCTTGATATCACAATACCGGTATATTACAACCTGTATAGCTGTGCACAGAATGATTCTAGTGTAGAGAACAAGGCCTTAGCAAGCATTGGGATTGTTGTCTGTGCTTCGCCCTCTAGTGGTGTGTTGCCTGCCAGACAACTCAGACTCCAGCTGGGATTTCAAATATGAACTGGTTGTTAAAGGACACCTGAGTGAGAAGGATATGGAGGCTGACATATTTATTTCCTTTTAAACAATGCAAATTGCATGGTGTCTTCTGCCTGAATAAGCATGCAGATCAGATGCTTCTGACTGAAGTCTGACAAGATTAGCTGCATGCTTCTTTCACATGCGATTCAGAGACTACTGTTGCCAGAAACGTCAGCAGGACTGCCAGGCAACTGATATTGTTTAAAAGGAAATAAATATGGCAGCCTTCATGACCCTCTAACTTCAGATGTCCTTTAAAGTGGTCTGAAACTGACATAAGATTCAATAAAAAGTGTTTTCGTATGTTTTATTACTCATACAGTTATCATATTTGCTTTTGTGCATAAGTAATATTGTCTGTTTACAAATTACAAGTTTCCAAAATGTAGTTTATCTTGCCCTGAAACCTGTTATTGCATTTCATTCTAACTGCTTTTTATTATATATTAACATCTTCTAATTAGCTGTTCTGAGCTGTTTGTGTACTTGAAGCACAGAGAGCTTCACAGAGAGCTCCTTTTCACTTGTAAGGCTCTCTGCACACTACATGCGATTCCGATTTCGATTTTTAATCGGTTTTTACATCCGATTCTGATTTTTAATCGTTACTGCATGCTGTGTTTTTTCCTCCGTTTTTCTGTTGATTGCAATCAGGGAAAATCGGAATTGCAAATCGGAATCGGAATCGCAAAACGGTTTTGCAGTGTGCAGGGAGCCTTACACTGTGTTTACACACATGTATCAAAAGTGGAATGCAAACAAAGATACTGTTATCTACAGTTTGGATGTGGGTTTGAAGCTGAATAGCAGGACAAAGTGCTTTGTTCAACCATTTCAGTGATGTTTTGCTAAAACAAAATTCTGGGATATAGATATAGATCAATTCATTGTGATAATTAATGATAAAGTTATTGACGAATGAATGGGAGGTGAAAATTGCTTTGATGCATAAGAGGAAAAATACCTGCGGGCTCAAATATAATTATCTCCCAATTACATGCTTTACAGTAATTTATCTTTGCATACAATTTTTTCTACGTCTTTCCCCACAATGGGCAGCACTGTGGCGTAGTAGTTAGCGCTCTGGCCTTGCAGCGCCGGGTCCCTGGTTCCCATCCCAGCCAGGGCACTATCTGCAAGGAGTCTGTATGCTCTCCCTGTGTCTGTGGGGGTTTCCTCCGGGGCACTCTGGTTTCCTCCCACATCTCATAAACATACAGATAAGTTAATTGGCTTCCCCTAAATTGGCCCTAGACTACGATACATACACTACATGATACTCACATAGACACATGACTATGGGAGAGATTAGCTTGTGAGCCCCTCTGAGGGACCGTTAAGTGACAAGACAATACTTTGTACAGTGCTGCGGAAACTGATGGTATAATTACTAAAAAATTATAATAATGCTGTTCTCTCCTACAATGGTCTGTTTTCAAGGTATTCTGTTAAAAACGCAATAAACAATACCTATAAACGCATGCATTTTCACATGTGATTTTGGCAGAGTTGTCATGCGTTTTTTAGAATGAGATGCTTATAATCTGAGCGTATACAGATGGGAATTGGGCCAACTAAATGCAATTCCTGACAATTTAGATAGGATCAGTTCAATTTGCATTAATAGAATAAAAAAATATACAAAATCTACTGTAAACAATGAACACATGCGTATTGGCTTTAGGAAAGAATATGGCCCTTATTCAGTTCACCTTGTCTCCTAAGTTTTATCCTAGGAGATCATTTTTCATCTTCTGTTTAAAATAACTTATTAGCACTCTGCCATTGAAAAGTCCCCAAAAAAAGGTGAGTATAGTCAATAGTATTTTCTTTTTCGCTGGTGGCTCATAAGGTTTTCTATTGATAAGGTATGAATATATCTCCTACCTAGGAGAAAACTTAAAGTGTACCAGAGATCATTGAATACAAAGAACCGATACTTACCCGGGGCTTCCTCCAGCCCCATAAACACGTGCGAGTCCCTCGCCGTCCTCCCGCGGCCTGCCGATCACCCGCGATCAGCCCCGGTAATAGACTCAGTCGCGTTAGTCTGGATCTTCTGTGCATGTGCGGGAGGTCTGCACATACGCAGAAAACCCAGGCTGGATCCGACTGAGCCTATTACCGGGGCTGATTACTTCTGAACGGCAGACCGCGGGAGGACGGCAAGGGACTCGCACGTGTTTATGGGGCGGGAGGAAGCCCCGGGTAAGTACCGGTTCTTTGTATTTAATGATCTCTGGTACACTTTAATGTTAACCTGTGACTTTAGTTTAAATAAAAATCAGATATTTACCTCAGGAGGGGAAGCCTCTGGATCCTAATGAGGCTTCTCCTGTCCCTCCGTTCCAGCATTAGCAGCCCCCAATAAAAGTAAACAATAACCGTAATATACATCGCTGCGCGCAGGCACACTAGCGGCTTTCCCCTCGGGCTCTGGCGGAAATAGCCGATCCCAATCGGGTCCGCTCTGCGTGAGATGCCTGTGCAGGAAAACGGACCAATCAGGCTTGGCAATTTCCCTGGAGACTGAGGGGAAAGCCACAACTGCGCCTGCTGCATTGGTAACAAGCGAATCTTTGGGGGTACCAGTGCTGGATCCCCTCTGCTGAGGAGGGAGGAGGTAGCCTCTTTAGGATCCAGAGGCTTTCCTCTTGTACCCTGCGGAGGCAGTCTTTGTCCTTCAGGTACACTTTAAGAGAGTGAATTGAATAATAGGTAGGTAGCCACCAAAATATGTCTGCCTGGAAAGCCACATGATGGAGTCAGTAGGCCAACTTGTCCCATTCTCAAGGTCTCTGGAACAAGTATAATCTGTTACCCACAACAGCCACTGTAAACTCAGCTATCACATTTTTCTCCTGCATTTCAAAAGATTTATTTATACTTAAAGTGTACCGGAACTCCTGGAAATAATATTTTTTATACATACCTGGGGCTTCTTCCAGCCTCATAAGCTCGATCGCTCCCACGCTCCCGTCCTCCGCTGTCTGCTGCTCCAGTACCGGGTCCCGCACTTCTGTCAGTCATGGCCAGTCTGACGTTAGATCATGCTCGGATCGCTCCCATGCCACCGTCCTCCGTTGTCTGCCGCTCCGGTACCGGGTCCCGGCACTGCAGCCGGTCGGGGCCAGTCTACACAGGAGAAGTGTGCCCTCTACGTATCTCTCCAGCAGCCGCACAGAGCACACTTCTCCTGTGTAAACTGGCCCCGACCGGCTGCAGTGACGGGACCTGGTACCGGAGCTGCAGACAACAGAGGACGGCGGCATGGGAGCGATCCGAGCTTATGGGGCTGAAGGAAGCCCCAGGTATGTATAAAACTTTTTATTACAGGAGCTCTGGTTTCCTTTAAAGGACACCCAAGGTGAAAATAAACTAATGAAATAAACAATTGTATCTGTCTTCCTTTTCCTAAAAATAACTTTTTAAGACATTTTACAGTTTTATTTTATGTTTAAATCTACTTTTTAAGTTTTAACTGTTTTATTGTTTTTGCTCAATGACCCATTCATTGAAGTATACCAGAGTTAAAATGTATGAACTATTGCCCCTTTTTATCTCTTTCCTGCTCTCAGAAGCCATTTTCTGCTAGGAAACTGTTTTATAGTTGGAATTTCTTATCAGGGAGGGTCGCACTGTAGTCACTTCCTGTCAGGACTGAGTCAGCCACTTACATACCTGATATTTAACTCTATCAGGCAGAGAAAGAAAAAAAGGAACACAGCATAGTATTTTTTGTGTGCTAGGCACTGTACATACCAATGTCTATCTCATCATTTCACATGTCACTTCGGGTATCCTTTAAAGAGGAAGTTTACTGAAATAACTTAATGAATAAAATTGTTTATTTTTTCTTACACTATTCATTTATCAATTATTTCATTGTAAAATCTGGCCTCGCCTGGATTTACATTCTTAAATGTAATGATGCTGGCATCTTTACTGCTGGCAAAGTGAATCATAGTGGGATATTTTCTGTATTCTCCACATCTGTGTAATGAACAGTAATGTCAGCTGATCTCCTAGAATTCTCTGGGGCAGAAGCCTGAGTGACATTATAGCCTACCCGAAAAAATGGGCATCCGGAATAATTTTTGTGTATTCTGCTATCTGACGTTATAAGTCTTTAATATTTTGTCTCCTTTTTTATGTAATTTCAGATTTTGAAGTCTATTATGTTGTTCCCGACTATTGAAAGGATGGCTCAGTCACCTCAAGGAAAGATTATGACTCCGATTCTCTGCAGCCTACGATACATAGTCTACATGCCGCTGTACCTGCTCTCGTTCTTGCCAGAGGTCATGAAGACATCTCTGATAAAACTTTTTCTACGGGGAGTTAAATCTGTTGATGAAGCATCCATTGATGCCTCGCTGAAGCTCTTCAGAGTGGAATGTTCAGGTGAGGAATACCTCATGCCTAGGCAATGCAAGCGGACCACTTATAGCAAGCCCTGAAGACACAAGATGATAGTGCCTTCAAGGGCAATTAAAGCATAGACTGTGTTTAGGCCAATTCATTTTTCCCTTTAAAATTTTGCTTTTATGAAGAGCGAAATGGGAAGAACACTGCAGTACCTTGCTTGTATAAGGCTGAAGGAAAGGGCTTCTAAGCCACTAAAAGTGTACCTGTAATAAACAAAAGTGCCTCAAAGGAATACTCAACTCAATAATGGGAAGCCTTGGGGTAATGCAGAGCGAATCAGGAAAATAGGGCGTAGGAGCCCTTACGGAAAAATGGCACCACCATAGGAGCCTATTATAAAATCCCAGAATTGGGTCAAATAATGGAAATTGTGGTGCAAAGCAACACCAGCTACTGCACCTGAAAATTGGCATATTCGCAAGCGATTCTATCGGGCTTCTCCGGGCGCTAAAATGTTGCTTGTTTGCACATGCTTGTCCGCAAGCCCCCAGCACCCATGATTCTATCGAGCGCATCCTTATCGGGCCTTTGCGGTGGCAGTTTAGGGCACCCAAATTAACTTTCTTTGCCGCAAGTCGCAGGTTTAGGTGGTGGTGGAGGGGTTAATCGCCACCAGTAGGGTTATGGTCCACAGAGGGGGGAAGATCTTAGGGTTAGGCACTACCAGCGGGTTTAGGGTTACGCACCACCTGGGAGGTATTAGGTTTAGTCACCACTTGGAGGGGTCTTATGGTTAGGCACCACTGGGGGGGTCTTAGGGTTAGGGACCACCGGGGGGTTAGGCACCACCAGGGGAGTCTTAGGGTTAGGGACCACCGGGGGGGGGGTTAGGGTTAGTCACCACCAGGGGATGTTAGGCACCACCAGGGGGGTCTTAGGGTTAGGGACCACCGGGGGGGGGGGGTTAGGGTTAGTCACCACCAGGGGATGTTAGGTATTGGTAGTGGAGGATCTACTACCAGCACTGTTCCTGCGCCCAATTTTCCATGGTGTCTGAAATTCATGTACATGGTTTTATTGTATGTTATGTCGCACTGTAATTCTGCACTTAGGGTAACGGCAGCCTCATTGTTCCTCTCATTCCGGGTTTCCTTTAATTTTACCATTTTCTTCTGAAAGCATTATTTGTCCATGCTTCCCCAATGTGTACAGCATTATAGACATATTGTGCTCATTAATCAATGCCAGATTTACAAGTCTGCAGAAAACAGACTCCACAACCAAGGCCAAAAGCTGCCTGCCCATTTTCTATTACAATTAATTCCACACTTGAACCTTATTTTTTAAGTAAGGCTTAATTGTGCTTTGTTTTCTGTAAATGTTAAAATAAAGGATATTTGCATGTGTTGTTCTCTACATCAATGTCCTGCCTTTTTTCATTTTGCCCTTTAGAACATATGAAAGCTATTGATAAAGAAGCAGAGGGTCCAGCAGGGGCGTGGCTAGCGCAAAAGATCAGTGGCACGTGCCCCGGATCTATTCAGGGGTGCCCCGAATGTCCCCCAGGCAGTCAGGTGTGGTGCTTCAATAGCGGACATGTTGGGAGCTGTGGTGCATCAATCGGGGGTATGCTGGGTGCTATGGTGCCTCTATTTGGGCATATTGGGTACTGTGGTGCCATGCTGGGCACTGTGATGCCTTTATGGGGGCATGCAGGGAGCTTTGGTTCTTCTGTGGGGCATGCTGGGAGTTGTGGGGCCTCAATGGAAGGCCCGTGGGAGTATGGGGGTGTCCACTAGAAGGTCAGGGAATGCTATGGGGACCCTGCCAGATAACCTGGCGGCAGACCAGCCCATCTAGCAGAAAGCCAGACCAGCCAGCACAGAAGCCAGGTAACTCTGCCTAGTTCTGTTTAAAGTGAACCAGAGACGAAGCACCCTCATGTATTTTACCATATATATCAGTGGAACCATAAGAGAAAACACCTACCCTGCTCTCTGTTTCATTATTACTGTTCAGCCTGCTTCTAATCAGCCCAGATAAAATCCCCGACTGAGCATTCAGTCTGGTTTTGCTATAATGACTCAGCTATAATGATTCCTGAGCAGAGCCAGAAGGGGGCAGGCTTGGGCTTGAAAAGACATCAGAGAAGACAGACTCAGCTATAAAGATTCATGAACAAAGCCAGACTGAATGCTCAGTCAGGGCTTTTATCTGGGCTGATAAGAAGCAATCTGAACAGTTAAAAATGAAAAGGAGAGCAGGGTAGGGGTTTTCTCTAATGTTCCCACTGATATATATGGTAAAATACATGAGGGTGCTTCGTCTCTGGTTCACTTTAAATGACACGGCCTATGTATGTGATATGCTGCATTTTAGGGTTATTTTTTTTTTTTTTGATTAACCCCCTTGGCGGTATGAAAAATACCGCCAGGGGGCAGCGCAGCAGTTTTTTTTTAATTTTTATTTTTTTAAATCATGTAGCGAGCCGAGGGCTCGCTACATGATAGCCGCTGCTCAGCGGCATCCCCCCAGCCCCGCCGATCGCCTCCGGCGATAGGCGATCAGGAAATCCCGTTCAAAGAACGGGATTTCCTGGAGGGCTTCCCCCGTCGCCATGGCGGAATGACGTCAGCGACGTCGGGACGTCATTGGGAGACCCGATCCACCCCTTGGCGCTGCCTGGCACTGATTGGCCAGGCAGCGCAGGGGTCTGGGGGGGGGCGCGCGCCGCACCGGATAGCGGCGATCGGGCGCGCGGCGGCGGCGGCGATAGGGGTGCTGGCGCAGCTAGCAAAGTGCTAGCTGCGTCCAGCAAAAAAAAAAATTATGTAAATCGGCCCAGCAGGGCCTGAGCGGCACCCTCCGGCGGCTTACCCCGTGTCACACACGGGGTTACCGCTAAGGAGGTTAATGGAGAGGGGGCTTCAACCAACATTTTGCCGGGCAGGCCTACTAAGACGCTGTTAAGTTCATGTAAATTTGCCTGCACCCATGACCACACCCACATTCGGGTGTGTGGCCACACCCATTTTCCAGCTGGAGTGCCCAAAAGTGCCCCGGATCTTTTAGGATCCTAGCAATGCCCCTGGCGTTCAGACATGTTTATCGGGTACTGGTAAATGCTCACCTGGCATGAATGGCAGCTTATTCAGCTTAAAGAGGAACCGCAGTGAAAATAACAAAATTGCTTCTTTTTTTACTATATTCATTTATAGATTACCTAGTCAGTGTTGGCCCATTGTAAAATCGTTCCTTTCCCTGATTTAAAGGGAGGCAGGTTTGGACACCTTAAGCCCTGTCGGGTGATCTCTGCAGATTGTTAATTTACTGAAAGTTCCGAATCCAGTAAAAATAATGCCTGGTCTGATACCAGCAGACACCCTTTACTGAGGTATCTACATTTTTTATTTATTTATTTTTTTTAAGTGGATCTGAGCTCAGAACTTCCTCTTTACTCTAAAAGATTAGGCACAGCATGAACACAATCAGGAAAAAAAAACTTTGTTACAATGCACAGAAATCCCCCAAAAAGCCCTAAAAATGTATTAGATGAATTTTCAGGAAGCAAAGGAAGGGTTAAAGCATCTGTCTTTTCGTGTACAGCCAGCATGGAGGTGTTGTGAGTCATGCCTACTGATTACGCACTTGTTACACTCAACTGTAGCTAAATAATCAAACACAGCTCAGTGCAGATGATTTCTTCAACATTTCTATGTGGAATGAACACTTTTCAGCCTTTTTTTTTTTTTTTTTTTTTTGCAAGAGCTCGGGTCCACTTTAACTAACTTCAGGTCTCCGTTAAAGTGTGTGTAGCTTATGTTAAAGAACTGTCTCTGGATAATACTTCCTTTGGGACATATATATATATATATATATATATATATATATATATATATATATATATATATATATATATATTATATATATATTTAGTGTATATATATATATATATATATATATATATATATATATATATATACATAATATATATTTAGTGTGTGTGTATATATATATATATATTTAATATATTTAGTGTGTGTGTGTATATATATATATATATATATATATATATATACACATATATATATAATATATATTTAGTGTGTATGTGTATATATATATATATATATATATATATGTATGTGTGTGTGTATGTATGTATATATATATATATATATATATATATATATATATATACATACAAATATACTGTATATTCCGGCGTATAAGACCACTTTTTAACCCCTGAAGATCTTCTGAGAAGTCGGGGGTCGTCTTATACGCCGGTGTCACATTACCGGGTGCTGCAGTCATCCAGGAGGAAGAAAAAAGAAATTGCACTGTGCTCGCGTTGTGTTTCATGGCAAAGATTGCTGCAATCCCTATACCCTCTTGCGGGCAGCCGCTCGCGCGGGTAGCAGAGCTGATTCCTGATTTGGGGGTCACCTGACTGGTGACGTGTGCGCTCCATTTATAACGTGTGCGCTCACGCAGGAAGAGACTGCCGGGCTCTATTGTGGAGGAAAACCCTCTATTGTGGAGCGCGCACGTCAGCAGTCAGGCGACCGGGCAACAGGCAGCTGCTCTGCTACTCACGCGATTGGCTGCTCGCAAGAAGCTATCGGGATTACAGCAATGTTTGTCATGAAATGGAGAGCACAGCGTGATCTCTTTTTTCTTCCCCACACCCATGCCACCCCCCGCAGCACCCCGTAATGTAAAGCGGTGTGCTTCCGGTAGTCTAAAATGGCGAGTATATCTCTAAACTTATATTTTAGCTGGAAAAGTTGGGGGATCGTCTTAAACGCCAGAATATACGGTGCATATATAATATATAATTTAAAAAAAGTGTTAAGCCAGAAGGTAGAAAATGAATTCTGTTCCTGTTTTTATAGAAGACAGTTTCCCAAAAATAATAGGAATAAAAAGATGAGGAAAGTGGTGGTGTCCAGGTGCTGGCTGACAGCCCCCAGGTTCATGTGAGGGCAGGACACTATCTTAAATGTGTCTTTAAATCCCAGTGTGACAGAATTAGACGTGTGTAACCTGTTGCTGGAAAAACATTGGGCTCTGGGCCTGTAATCTGTGGTGAGTCACAGGCACCTGCGGCGTTCTGTCCGAGGGTACCGGCAAGCAAAAAAACCTCACGTCCGTTCATCTAGTCATGTTCATCTTTGTTCATTTTCCATCCAAGCCTTTGCCCTGGCCCCTCCTTCCCCCGTCCTGCTGTCATTAACTAAATCGTCGAGTTGCTTTTCCTGTACCATCTCTGGAGCTCTGACATTTTTTCCGTGCCAGCCTCAGTCATTTCACTGATTGTGTTTCTTTGGTTATTAAAGGAGCGTTTGGTCTCTGCAAGAGGTCTATGAGTGTTGGTCAATGACCTTTCCGCTCTTCCTGCGGTTTGTTTATTATCCGCTTCTGATGACGAGCTGAGGGAGAGGGACCGAGGCCAAAGCTGTTTCTCAGACTACCTCCTGAATTCTCCTCAGCAAATACTCCTGTGGGCCTACAGCCAGGCAGCACTTCAAAAAAAATGACACAGTGCTGGCCAGAGCGTGCAGAGGGTACAGCTCAGGCTAAAGTGAACCTGTGAAGATAGAAATATTGGACATGCTATGGCTAAATGCGTTTTTTTTAAAAGCTCATCTCCAAGCTTAAAGAGAACCTGTACTGAGTAAAAATATTTAAAATAAACACATGAGGTAACTTCAAATAAACATTACATAGTTACCTTGCCATCAGTTCCTCTCAGAAGCTCACCATTTTCTTCTGACAATAATCCCATCCAGTTCTGACAATATTTTGTCAGATCTGAAATATATCAGTTGCTGTCAATAAAATATCAGTTGCTGTCAGTTATAGCTGAGAGGAAAACTGATGTACCAGGTAATGTCCATGTTTCCCTATGGCTCAAGTGGGCGATGTTACAGTTTAACTGTGTGCTGACCAGAAAGCTGTTATGGGTAATGGCCATTTTCAAAATGGAGGACGGAGAATTCCCTTGATCACAGTGAACAAACAGGACGCGGGACAGGAGAAAAACACTGAGGAGTAGACTACATGGAAGGTAAGTATGACTTGTGTATGCTTATTTTGACTTTTACTTTTCAGTTCAGGTTTTCTTTAATGTAAGGATCTTAATTACTTGAGGACCACAGTGCTAAACCCCCCTAAAGACCAGGCCATTTTTGTTGAAATTGGCCACTGCAGCTTTAAGGCCGCACAACACAGCACACAGGTGACTAACCCCCCTTTTTTCTCCCCACCAACAGAGATTTCTGTTGGTGGGGTCTGATTGCCCCCCGCATGTTTGTTTATTTTCTGACAAATATTTATTTTCTGTTTTTTGTTTTGTTGTGTTTTTTTATAAAAAAGTCTATTTTCTTAAATTTTTCCCTCCCTCTCTCTTACTGCCGATCGCTCCTGTGTCCCACAGGGGGACAGCTGTCCACACGGCTGTCCCCAGTACAGCGCTGCTGCAGATCGCAGCGCTGTACAAGGTTTATAGACAACGGTTTCGCTGTTTAACAGTCTCCGAGCGCCGATCGCCGATGGGAGGCTGAAGGCGGAGCGGAGCTCCGACCACCAAGCAGAAGATGCGCGCGCAACTTGCCGCGATCTCCTGCAGTAGCCGGCCCCAGGACTTGACGCAAATTGGCGTTTGGTGGTCCTGGGGCTTCCACCCCGGTCACGCCCATTGGCGTGAAGCGGTCGTTAGGTAGTTAAAGGACCAGTATCGCAAAATAGGCAGCTAAAATCTGACAGAACCGACAGGTTTTGGGCCATTCCATCTCCTCATGGGGATTCTCACGATTTTCTTTGTTTTCAACAGCATTTCCTGAACAGCAGTTGCAAAATCTAACTGACAAAATAGTGTGCATGTGAGTAGGGAGGCTGGCTGGTATCTTACTATTTTGTCAGTTAAACTCCTCTTCAGGAAAAACGCCGCAGCACCACCAAGCAGAAGATGCGCGCGCAACTTGCCGCGATCTCCTGCAGTAGCCGGCCCCAGGACTTGACGCAAATTGGCGTTTGGTGGTCCTGGGGCTTCCACCCCGGTCACGCCCATTGGCGTGAAGCGGTCGTTAGGTAGTTAAAGGACCAGTATCGCAAAATAGGCAGCTAAAATCTGACAGAACCGACAGGTTTTGGGCCATTCCATCTCCTCATGGGGATTCTCACGATTTTCTTTGTTTTCAACAGCATTTCCTGAACAGCAGTTGCAAAATCTAACTGACAAAATAGTGTGCATGTGAGTAGGGAGGCTGGCTGGTATCTTACTATTTTGTCAGTTAAACTCCTCTTCAGGAAAAACGCCGCAGCACCGCTCTCAGAAACCGGCCCGGGGTCCCTGCCGGTGCAGATGGCGACCTTGAGGTTGTCTCTACTGCACATGCACAAGTGCCGCTGTCAATCAAGCCCATGTTGTCTGCGGTGTACTGCGCAGGAACAGAACTGTGCAGTACGCCGAGGACAACTTGTTTGACAGCGGCGCTCACGCAGGCGCACTAGAGGAGGTCGGCCTCTGCACCGGCGTTGATCCCAGGCCGGCGGCTGAGAGCGTAGCTGCAGTGTGGGACATGTCAGCTACCAGAGGCTGGAGGAAGCCCCGGGTAAGTAGAGAGGGGGTTGCCTGATGACACCTTTAAAGGATTAAACAAAGGGATCGCAGAAGACTAGCTTTATGTGACTCATTGGTCTCAATTCACTAAGATCATGCTGGAGATAATAAGGCAAGAGAAAACTTACCTCCACACAGGGAGAGAGTTATCTCATCTCTTCATTCCTTACGTTACCTCCTCTGTAGTTAATTTACCTCCTCTGTAGTTAAGTTACCTCCTCTGTAGTTATTTTCACACGCATTTAATTAACAGCTTGTCTTTAACTCTGGAGTTATTTTAAGGATTGGAGAGTTAACTTAAAGACAGAAGAGTTAACTTTAGGTTTGCCTGAGGTAAAATATTTCCTGAATACTACATGCCTTATCACCATGGTAACAACTCTAGAAATGTTATTAAAGACAGGAGATAAGCTTAGTGAATTGAGGCCATAGTAGAGATCATCCAATGTTATTTCTTGCTGCTCTAGTCTTGCTTGCAGACAGGTTCACAACCACACTCTGGGCGGAGGTCTCCAGCATCATAGCGCACTGTCGTTTACTGAGGTCCTTCAGTCATGGACCTGTGCTTATTGGCTCAATAAAATGCACACATGAAGTGAAGGAAGAGTAACACTATTCAGAGCTTGCTCTCAAAATAAAAATTCAGTGTGCAGTTGTATCAGCACTTCCCTTGAAATTGTTTCGTTTAAAACTGGGATCCAGTTAAAAGGAAATCAGAGGGATTTTTGTGGCGAATTGCGTATCGAGCCACTGATGGCCAGTCGCCCCCAGACTTTTATTTATTGTTAATTGTTCTGTTTGTTCTGACATAAATGGAACAAGTCCTGAATAAGGCGGGAGTCACAGAATGTTGCGTGTTGCGTGCACTTGTTGTTTATCGTAAGCGGTTAGAGATATCAGATTGTGGACCGCCCTGTAATTAACAGTTCTTGGGAGAAGCTGTTGTGTGAGCTTCTGATCAAGATCTGCCAGTCCTGCCTGTTATCATCAACTTCCTATGTGGTCCTATCTGAACTTTGGTTACCACCAAGGAGATTGGAATCTGATCTCACCAAGTCAACTAATCACCAGGGATTCTTCTCTTGGCAGTTAGGTTCCTTAAGCTGCTTTGAAAAAAAAGAAACGAGATCGAGAGCTCGATATGGTGCAGTATGTCAGAATGGATTGACGTAAATACAAATTGATAGTAGATATACTCACAAGGTTGGGTTACCACTAAGGCAACCACTGGAACGGCAAGTGGGGAGAATTGTAACCTGACCCCACTCAGGTATTAAAATGTCGCTCTCTGTAGACAAGAAAAAGAAGATGGGGATACACCCCTCCACCTAGGGTGGACTTAATCACTAGAATAGTTGAACAAAACAGAGGCGCCAGCAAGGATAAAAATAATTAAAAAAACGTTTTAAAAGGAGGGATGTAGGTGGACTCACCTCCCTCAGGTAAAGACCAGCCAATGAGCCGTCAGTAAACAACAATGTTTTTATTTGTTATTGGCGCTCTTACCCGAACCGGACCTTTGAATGTGTTTCTCCGATCTTGATTGCCTGATGAAGCGGGAGGTTTACCCGTGAAACGCGTTGCATGTACCTGGAGAATCCACAATAACAAATAAAAACATTGTTGTTTACTGAAGGCTCATTGGCTGGTCTTTACCTGAGGGAGGTGAGTCCACCTACATCCCTCCTTTTAAAACGGTTTTTAATTATTTTTATCCTTGCTGGCGCCTCTGTTTTGTTCAACTATTCTAGGTTCCTTAAGCTGGCCATACACTGGCTCGATTTGCTGCCGTTTCGACAGCAGATTCGATCACTGGGATCGAATCTGCTGCCAATCGAAATCTCCTCCCGAAACCTCCCGAAATCGGATCGGTCCGTCGATCGCGGCGTGCGGGAAATTACCGTCGATCACCCGCGGGTAGGGAGCACGTTGCTAGCGGCGGCCGATCCGATACAGGTATACATTACCTGACGCTAGCTCCCGGGCATCTTCTCCATACTGCACCTCTCTGTTCCTGCTTCCATCCCAGCGTACATTAACTTCCTGTGTCACTCCAGTGACCAGGAAGTTCAAATAGAGGGCGCTGTATTTGAACTTCCTGGTCACGGAGTGACACAGTGTACGCTGGGATGCGGTTCGGGATGCTGGGATGCGGTGCAGTCATTGCTGACAGAGAAGATGGAGCCATTTGAAGTGATTATGTATCAGCTGGGAGTGATTCAAAGGCGCAGAAGGGCAAGAATAAGGTCTAGAACCATATCAATTTGCAAGAGAATGGATTTATTTGCTATACCAGGACATCTGCATTTCTCTTGCATCATCTTGTAAGAGAACACAGGCAGTGCCAGGGTTAACTAAATTGCTAGCTACACTACATTTTTTCAGAAAAGACTCCTATCAAGCCGCAGCTGGTGAAATTGTGGGATTGTCCCAAGCCACTTCTAGAATCCTGGTCCAGGTGTTAAGCCCTAGTCAGAATGTTACTACGTAGTGTTCAAAGAACTGCCTTTTACCCACAATTCCAGGGTAATCTTATGGCCTTGTGTTAAATTACCGCTGTCAAATGGAAATATTGGCACCTTACCGAATGGTTACCGCATTGTTATCGAATTCACACCGAATGCGGAAAAACCTTGATGAATACAACTAGAAATCGATAAACTTCGAATTCGGTAATCTAACAAACTGGGAAAAGTTATCGCTAAGACAATGATGAATCGAGGCCCATGGTTACATTTAAATGCCGCCTACAAGGTCCAAAAATGATGATAGAAATACAGCTTCACATAAATATTTGAGAAGTGCAGTCTGGGTCTTGGGAAGTAGTCATTTATAAATGATTTAGTCAGTGTTTGCCCATTGTAAAATCTCTCCTCTCCCTGATTTACACTCTGACATTTATCACAGGTGGTGACATTTACTTTACTCCTGGCAAGGTGCATCACTGCGGAATGTTTGTTTGTTGTGAGTTCCGAAGTTAGCTGAAGCAACACCTGGTCTCCCAGAGTGCATTGGGAGGAGGAGGAGGCTGCATAACTAAATGGCAAAACATCACTGGGAGGTCAGGGATACATAGTAATGTATACATTATCAAGAAAAAGTATGTGAACCCTTTGAAATTATATGGATTTCTTGTCATAAAATGGGATCTGATCTTCATCCAAGTCACAACAATAGACAATCAGTCTGCTTAAACTAATGCCACACAAATAATTACATGTTTCGTTGAACACGCCATGTAAACATTCACAGTGCAGGTGGAAAAAGTATGTGAACCCCTAGACTAATGACATCTCCAAGAGCTAATTGGAGTGAGGTATCAGCCAGCTGGAGTCCAATCAATAAGATGAGATTGGAGGTATTGGTTGCAGCTGACCTGCACTATAAAAACACACCAGTTTTGGGTTTGCTTTTCCCAAGAGGCAATGCCTGATGTGAATGATGCATCACACAAAAGAGCTTTCAGAAGACCTACAATTAAAGTGAACTAGAGATGAAGCACCCTCATGTATGTTACCATATATATCAGGGGGAACATTAGAGGAAAAAAACCTACCCTGCTCTCTGTTTCATTCTTCACTGTTCAGCTTGCTTCTTAGCAGCCCCGATAAAATTCCCGACTGAGCATTCAGTCTGGCTTTGCTCAGGAATCATTATAGCTGAGTCATTAAAGCAGAGCCAGAAGGGGACAGGCTTGGGCTTGAAAAGACATCAGAGAAGATAGACTCGGTTATAATGATTCCTGAGCAAAGACAGACTGAGGGCCTGTTACCACTAGTTTTCTGCATGCAGATTCGCATAACCAATACAAGTGGATGGGACGGTTTCCACTTGTCAGGATTTCTTAGCGTTTTTCTGTGCAGAAAAAATCTGCACGGCAGAGCCATTAGAATTTGCGGTGTGCGAATCACATACAATGTAATTAATAGGAAAAACGCATGCGTTTTTGCCAAGCGTTTTTCTATGCGTTTTCGCATGCGTTTTTGTGTGAAAACAATGTAAAAGGCACACCAGCATTAACATGGTTAAAAACGCTTGGCCACAAAACGCATGTGAAATCACATGGAAAAACGCAACCGCATGCAAAATCGCACATGCGTTTTCCGCACTGGGATCGCACCGCACCAATGGAAACGTACCCTGAATGTTCAATCCAGGATTTTATCAGGGCTGCTAACAGGCAGGCTGAGCAGTGAAGGATGAAACAGAGAGCAGGGTAGGTGTTTTCTCTAATGTTCCCACTGATATATATGGTAAAATACATACGGGTGCTTCGTCTCTGGTTCACTTTAAGAATTGTTGACTTGCATAAAGCTGGAAAGGGTTTTAAAAGCATCTCCAAAAGCCTTGCAGTTCATCAGTCCACGGTAAGACAAATTGCCTATAAATGGAGAAAGTTCAGCACTGCTGCTACTCTCCCTAGGAGTGGTCGTCCTGTAAAAATGAGTGCAAGAGCACAGCACACAATGCTCAATGAGGTGAAGAAGAATCCTGGAGTGTCAGCTAAAGACTTACAAAAATTCTCCGGCACATGCTAACATCTATGTTAGCGAATCTACAATACCTAAAACACTAAACAAGGATTGAGTTCATGGAAGCATATCACAGTGGATGCCACTGCTGTCCAAAAAACATTGCTGCATGTTTAAAGTTTGCAAAAGAGCACCTGGATGTTCCACAGCAGTACTGGCAAAATATTCTGTGGACAGATGACACCAAAGTTGAGTTGTTTCGAAGAAACACACAAAACTTCGTTTGAAGAAAAAGAGGCACAGCACACCAACATCAAAACCTCATACCAACTGTGAAGTGTGATGGGGGGCATCATGGTTTGGGACTGCTTTGCTGCGTTAGGGCCTGTACGGATTGCTGTCATCGAAGGAAGTTTATCAAGACGTTTTGCAGGATAACAGGATAACTTAAGGCCATCTGTACACCAGCTGAAGCTCTGCAGAAGATCAGAATCATGTTTATTTCGCCAAGTACAACGAGAGTTGTATCCGGAATTGAGTCGCGCAGTCTATAGCAAAAGCCCATGGCAAAAGCCGTGGGCAGCCCCACCAACCACCGTAGGAGCAGGATTGGGTAGGGCAGAAAAAGCAGCAGAGCACAGCAGAGATGCGGGGCAGTCCACTACCACATCCATGAACTGTCCATGCCCCCATGTTCCAGGCAGAGAGAGAGGCTGCATCAGCAGCAGCACTTTTTACAGTTTTAGTGACCGCCGGTCCCCCCATATGGAGTTGGACAGAGAGGAGCAGGCCAGTGATGGTTTTGCCTGACCTGCGGTGCAACAGCCAGCTTGGGTGATCCAGTGGTGGCTAGGTGGAGATGGGGATCCCGGGAGCCAGGTGTCGTAGCCTCTTTTGGTGCGGTGCAGCAGCCAGCTTGGGTGATCCAGTGGTGGCTAGGTGGAGATGGGGATCCCTGGAGCCAGGTGTCGTAGCCTCTTTTGGTGTGTGTTGCCGTGCAGGGGGACCTGGCATCAGAGGTGTAGCAGCGGCAGGTCGGCGAAAGCAGGAGCCTGGAGTACATGCCAGAAAGGCTGTGCGGGAGATGTCCATCCAGGGGGAGAGAGTCTGTGGTGGTGAGAGCAGGCAGCAGCGATCTGGGTGGAGGGGATCGGCAGCACTGACCTCCCTGGATCAATCGGCGGAACGCTCTGTGCAGCGGCGGCTCCCAGACCTCATTTGCGGGTGTGACTCGCGAGTGGCTTGCTAGCAGCGTCCGGTCTCCCAGGCAGCGGTGTCTTGTCTCCCTGGCAGCGGTGGTGTGCATCCACGTGATGAGGAACCCACGTGGATGCTAAGATCGGGCTGGCGTTCTTCCTTCAGCAGCGACAGCCTTTCGGCCGGTGGTGTCCTCCCGACCTCCCCAGAGCGGCCGCGGTGGAGCGGCCCTGCGTGTTGTCCATGCGGCTAGCCACGTGGGGGATGGCTGCGGCGATCCGGGTGGTCCAGGACCCGGAGCATAGCGTGCCCAGGCTCCCCAGGACGAGGAGAGCAGGGGGAACTCCCCTGACCTCCGGCGCAGGTGAGCCACAAAGGGAAGGGGGAAAAAGAGTTAGGAGAGCCGGAGCCCTGCGTGCCGAGGCGTCCTACTCAGGCGCCATCTTGGTGTGTCTGTGTGATGGGTGTTGCAATAGGACAGCGACGCAACGCATAGAAGTAAATCAATAACAGAATGAATTAAACAGAAGAAAGTATACCCTCTAAAGTACCCAGTAAGAGTCCTGACCTCAACTCGATTGAGATGCTGTGGCATGACCTCCAGAAAGCGATTTACCCCAGACATCCCATGAATATTGTTGAACTGAAAAAGTTCTGTAAAGAGGAATGGTTAAGAATTACTCCTGACCGTTGTGCACATCTGATCTGCAACTACAGGAAATGTTTGTTTGTAGTTATTGCTGCCAAAGAACATTCAACTAGTTATTAAATCCAAGGGTTCACATACCTTTTTCACCTGCACTGTGAATGTTTACATGGTGTGCTCAATAAAAACATGAAAACACTTAATTATTTGTTCGGTATTAGTTTAAGCAGACTGTGATTGTCTATTGTTGTGACTTAGATGAAGATCAGATCACATTTTATGACCAATTTGTGCAGAAATCCATATAATTCCAAAGGGTTCACATGCTTTTTCTTGCTACTGAAGATTGTGTTTATTATGCTGAAACCAGGATAACAAACTTAAAATTGGGTATCCTGAATAATTCAGTCCATTCCTCTATATTTTGTTGTGATACTTCTTTAAGTTTTATCAGGGACCTTTTTAATATTTACTATTAATTCTGTTTCTCATGCTTCTCTTTTCTGTCCTTGTTCATTTTTCTTCATATAAACATTTGAAAATAAGAAATATGTCAATTTAAAGAATGTGAACAAAGTATAGAGTCAATTAAACACATTTTTCAGTAGAGAAATACATATATTTACACAGATCTGTACATCAGTCCTGTAAGAGGGACAAATGAAACTGGCTCCTTATCCATAGAAGTAAGTTCACATGACAGCCAAGCAACCAGTGAAAAACTCATCTGTGGCTCTATAACCCTGATGTGGCGTAGATTCTAACTACCGCGGTCTTAAACCAGTTAAATGCCTATTTTTATAATGCAACAGTAGCAACCAGTGGGATATACACTGAGTGACCAAAAGATTAGGGGCACCCTCTAATAGCGAGTTGGTCCACCTTTACCTCTTATCACAGCCAATATTCTTCTTGGCATGGACTCAACAAGATGCTGATACCGTTGCTGAGGAATGCTGACATAATGGCTGCTCTAAGTTGGGTCAAATTGGATGGTGGCGTTTCCAAGCTTTGAAGTGATCTTTCGACTTTGTTCAACAAATGCTCAATAGGATTGAGGTCAGGGAACTGAGCTGGCCATGGAAGCAGGTTAAAGAGAAACTCCAACCAATAATTTAACTTTATCCCAATCAGTAGCTGATACCCCTTTTTACATGAGAAATCTATTGCTTTTCACAAACAGACCACCAGGGGGCGCTTTATGACTGATATTGTGGTGAAACCCCTCCCACAAGAAGCTCTGAGGACCGAGGTACTGTTGGCAGTTTCCTGTCTGTGAACCTTGTTACATTGTGGGAAATAGCTGTTTACAGCTGTCTCCAACTGCCAAAACAGCATGCAGCAGCTACATAACCTGCCCACAGTAAAAATGTCACCATGTAATACATGTAAATGTCAGAATGTAAATCGGGGAGAGAAAAGCTTTTACAATGAGCAAACACTGACTAAATCATTTATACATAATTATTGTAAAAACGAAGCACTTTTTTTATTACATTATTTTCACTGGAGTTCCTCTTTAACCCCCTTGGCGGTATGAAAAATACCGCCAGGGGGCAGCGCAGCAGTTTTTTTTTTAAAAAAATTTTTTTAAATCATGTAGCGAGCCGAAGGCTCACTACATGATAGCCGCTGCTCAGCGGCATCCCCCCAGCCCCGCCGATCGCCTCCGGCGATAGGCGATCAGGAAATCCCGTTCAAAGAACGGGATTTCCTGGAGGGCTTCCCCCGTCGCCATGGCGACGGGGCGGAATGACGTCAGCGACGTCGGGACGTCATTGGGAGACCCGATCCACCCCTTGGCGCTGCCTGGCACTGATTGGCCAGGCAGCGCAGGGGTCTGGGGGGGGGGGGGGCGTCGCGCGCCGCACCGGATAGCGGCGATCGGGCGCGCGGCGGCGGTGATCGGGGTGCTGGCGCAGCTAGCAAAGTGCTAGCTGCGTCCAGCAAAAAAAAAATTATGTAAATCGGCCCAGCAGGGCCTGAGCGGCACCCTCCGGCGGCTTACCCCGTGTCACACACGGGGTTACCGCTAAGGAGGTTAAACTGTGATTGATGTTCCTCAAACTAATTTGAGACCAGTCGAGTATGGTGGCAAGGGCCCACAACAGGCGACTTTTCTTATTTTTCTGTGAAACCAAAGGCACTCTTGATGGCCTCCTGCTGTTAAAGCCCATCCTTTGCAAAGTCTGTCTTGTTGTACATTGTGATATGCTTTGTGATTCATCTACATTGAATTTAGCTGTAATTTGTCGTGTTGTTGCCCTTCTGTTGCTAAAGACTATGCGTGCTATTCGCCTTTCACTTCTCTCATTCACCAGCCTTTTTTTTCGACCAGAATAGTCCTTATTGCTTGAAGTTTTTTTCTCAACGGCCACTATCTAAACACCCGAAATACTGTTGGGTGAGAAAATACTAAAAGAGATGCTAGCACCAGCTTTTCTTGCACTAACGATCATCCCTCATTCAAAGTCACTTAAATCTTTTTTTGAGCGTTCCTTATATAAACAACTCTACATTGTTACGTCACTCTACGTCACTGTTGGACTCCTTTGTTGGATATAAATGTTCTGTGTCGTGTCTTGTCTTTACTTCCAAATAAGGTGTGTCTTTCTTTTGGCCACTCAGTCAGTGTATAGCAGTTGCAACTAGTGGGAACTACTGTATTAGGGCATACACTGTTTACAGCGCATATACTGTATTTAGTTTCAGAATGTGGTGCTAGTGCAGGCAGAGGCTGTTCCACAACGTGCCGTGCGCAATCCTCTTCCTGTGCGCATCTACATGGAAGACAACATGGAATGTGCACAGGATAGAGAAAACAAGAAGCAGCAAAAAAGCTGGAAGAGGTGAGGGAGTAGCATACTGAGTATATGGAGCATGAGATGTCCACTTTAATGAACTAAAGTCCAGGACATCCCAGAACAGATATTTTGGTTGAACATGTGAGTCACAAGTGAATACAGAGTAAAGGTAAACATGCATCAGATGACTTGGCGGCTGATCAACCGTTGGAATCTGATGAAAATCGGTGCTGCCAAGTGCATGCCCAATTGACAATGCGACCAACATTAATCGGTCGGACATGCTGCACAATATAGGGTTGAAATGCTCGATCAGGTATGGGGTGATAACGGCAAGCGATATTAGGACGAGTGATGGATGTGTGGAAACCCCCAACGCTGTCCCCCCTAATGTGCAATGAAATTGATCTGGAATCGGCCTGTGGTGTACGGGCAGCCTACAGATCTCCCTCTAATCAGACTTGATCAGAGAGAGATTTGTCTCCTGGTCGAATCTGCCCATCACCGCTAGATGTATTGGCTACCTTTCATTAAACAGAAGCTCCAGAGAGAGGAGACCAGTAGGTGGCTTGCTGAAGAATTGAGCGCTGAAAGGGACTGTATTTGTAGGATAATCTGCACATGGTTAAACATGCCTGGAACACTTGAGCAGTACAGCCAAAACACTGTGGAAGTCTGTAATTTATTGTTGGTTGACACCAGAATAAGGAGATTGTCTTGAGGAATGCACAGCTTTATTGTGCAGAATTTATGAAGGAAGTTGCAAACACAAGAAACTTTGTGGTTAGACTGTTTATATGAGGTTTACATTAAGATAAGGCTGGTTTATCCCAGGAAGAACTGTAAAAATGCTGCAGTGAAGTCATTAGCTATTATTTAACTGGTGGAGGTGATTTCCGATCAGCGTTAATATGTCCACTCCTTGTTGGATCTTTAGAATGTCACTTTGGGCAAAGTGAGGGTCACAGGTATCAGAATCATTTTATTGGCCAAGCACGACAGGCTAGTGCCCAGAATAGGTTGTGGCACATTTGTGGCTCAGATCAGAACATAATAAAAGATGAATGAGAATAAATTAATAAAAACACTGTAAAAACAGTAAACGGCAAAATAAAATAATAATATAATCTGAACATTTATAAAGTACAGTTTGAAAAAAAAGAAGCAAAAAACAGCAAACAACATTAAAGTGCGTAACAGCAGATTTTCGCCAGACCGCCCATCAATCAATAACCACCACAATTTTTTTGGCTACGGCTTTAAGGGGGGCTCTGGGGGAGGGAGTGGAGAGAGTTCAAGAGGTTGACAGCAGAGGGGGGGAAAAAGGAGTTCCTGTGTCTTGAGGTCTTGGTGGAGATGGCCCCAAACCTCCAGCCTGATAGGTGTCTACTGAAGTAGCGGTGGCCTGGGTGAGATGTATCGTTGGAGATCCTTAACGCTCTGGAGGTACTGAGATGCTGGCCATGGAGACACAGAAGTTTTCTATCTGGTTTATTCATATAGGATTATTAACGACATGTGCTGCTATAGGAGCAATGCATGAGACATGCTCTGATAATACAGGGCAACTGTGGCAAGGCCTAGCTGAAAACTCCCATTATTCCCCAGTAGCACCCTTGTGACCTTTTGCAGTTCATTGGAAATCATGTTTCATGTACAGAAGAATCTTGTTATAGTAACCTCTGATTTAGTAAACCTCTGGCTATAGTAGTAAATTCAGTCCCCAGGTCCCAGTAGAGTCTCAAGCTAAGTGCCCACTGGCAGATCACAGCCAGATGGATCAGAGATCTTCACTAATGAACCATTGAACCCTGACCCATCTGACTGCATCTGCAAGCATCGGAAAAAAACTATGGCGTACACGATCATGTGCTTGTTTGTGTGTGTGTCTGTGCATGTGCTTGGTGTGTTTTTGTACATGCACATCTACCTGGAGTGCTTAGGTACACATGTGCCTGGTAGGAATGGGGCTGTGTGTATTTACGATTGAGGGTACAGGTACACTGCTGTCTTTACTGGACATGCTCCAACCCTTTCCCAGAGGAAGAAGAAATGATATGATTATTCTACATCAGTACACTGACTAGATCATCCTCTTGAGGAACAGGAAATTACCAGATTCTGAAATAGCATAATTGACACATTCAGGTCAACAATAAACATATGTACCAAATACTCATCTCCTCTCTCCCCCTCTTTTCTTTCCTTTATCCCTTCTCTCCCTTCTTCCTCTATTTCTCTTCTATAATTGTTAGATGCATGTAAGCTCTTCGAGCATACGGTATGTACCTATCTGGGTATTTATGTGTCAACTGTAAACTTATTTACTATCGCAGCTATGTGGTTGAGCATTATGCACTTTTTTTGACAGGACTTGTATGTACTCTATTTTGTACACAGCGGGTTTAACCCCTGTGCTATATCATCCTATACTATAATCTCCCTGTGTCGCTGCGTCCAGCTGTCCCTGTTATTTGCCTACTGCGCATGTGCACAGTACGGACAGCTGGACGGGACCACGGAGCGAGGCGGGCCAGCGAGGTGGGCGAGCAAGGAGGTCAAGGCGGGTGCGTGCGGGCGCGCACACGTGCTGCGGTTTGCACTGGCAGTGGCAGCAGGAAAAAGACCTAGAGCCCATTTTTAAACAGGCTTGGGTCTATTAGGTTAGAATATCCTTGATATTGTCCTGTTTTACAAATTATGCTCTTATCCTTTGTGTATCCCTTTTTTTTTTTTTTTTTTTTTTTTTTTTTTTTTTGCTCCCAGGCAATGGGATTTTTCAGTTTTACTTGCTTATTGCTGTTTATATTGACTTCTACGTTGATGTTCTATCTCTGTGAGGATTCACCATTGTTATTTTTCTGATTTGATTAATAAACTTCTCTTGCTAAAAAAACTCACCCCCTGCAGACCCAATCCAGCATCCTCTGACATCCCTCAGGTGTCCCATAGGCCTCCGCTCCCTTCTGAAATTTGGCACCTCCATATTGAAAATGGTGCCACCCCATGGAAGTTCCTCCAAGATCAGCACTACATCAGTGTCCAAATGCTCATCCAGAACACTTGGGAGTAAAATCGGTGGGTGGAGAGTGGTGAGAAGGGGGCGTTAGTGGGAGGGATGGCTGCAGGAAGCCTGCCTCTTCCTGTTTTAAAAGTTTTATTTTCTCTGAAAGTCACAGTTTTCTGCTGGAATAACTGGAACCGGGAGGAGCACACCACACAATGGACAGTGCACAGAGGTATGTGCCAGCAGACAGAACACACCTCTGTGCTTAGCTTAAATAATCATTGTTGGGTCGGTTGTCCTTTAATATTAACTAATCAGCATTCCCCCTTCTCTCTTCTAGCTGCTGTAATGCTGATAAAAAAGAAACATGCAAGTGATTTCCATTTTATTTATAATTTTTACTGTTTTCTCTGTATCTTATTAGCCTGTGTATTTTTTTAAGTCATTATAACAGTCACTGGAGGGCCTATGTCTTCTTTACGCCGTACTAAGTTTTCGTTGTTTTCGTTTCTCTTTGTTTTGGTTGTGTTCAAATTTCAGACTAAATTGCTGTTCCTGCTCTAAGCAGTGCTGTCAATAAAAAAACATGTTTTCTTGGACTTGTAGGCACTTTGTGCTTTCATATGACACCACTGTGTATCCATGTTATGTCACTAAGGACCCCAGATGCTTGGCCAAACAAGACCACGGAGTCGCAGGGTTTTACGTTAAGGAGGAAAAAAAATGTATTGGCCTGAAAATGTGACAGCAGTGGATGAAATAACAACACGCTGGTCAGGTTCTTATTGTTTGAGACATTAACGTCTTCTAATATGTCGAAATTAGCACTCCTGAGACCTTCGCGTTCCTAATGGAGCTGATCACATTGGTGTAACAGAAGCTTGGCGCTTGTTTGACAGATGAGTTCCAGACATCTTTAAATGGAGGAATTACTAATGTACTTAAAGGGGATGTCCGCCAGAATTACATTTAATGTTTCTGAAGGTTCTTAATGTCGAAAACAGGTAATTGACTCCTTATTCATTTGCCTTTTGGCAGACGAGGGTTTTTTATTTTTTTTTGCAATTGTCATGTTCCAATCCAGGTGTCTCGTTTGCCATGTCTCTCTGACACGGACATTGTGTGATCTGGGAATGTATACTGTTTGCTGTTGCTGACCTCTTAGCAGTGTTGAGGGCGGTCCTTCGCTCAGATTTCTCGGAATAATGTGAATTTTAGTAGCACAAAGCACTTTTTTCTTGGTGCTTTTGTATGATAGAGGTATCCTGTTTTTTTTTAATTCACTCCTGCTCATCGGAAATCATTACAAAATGAAAATGGTTCTTGGTCAGGGAAGGCTCCAGGATTATTTTTTTTACTGAGGGTGCTAGGCAGGTGCTAGGTCCACTGATGAGGTAGCTAGGCAGATAGGTACATGCAGCAGCACACCACAACGAAAAATGGGTGTGTGCCTCCCTTCCCTCTGTGTAAAAGTAGTGATGATGTAATTTCTGGAACATTGGAGCCATTGTGTCGTCTGCTGTTATTAATGCTTCCTCTCGCACTCTGCAGAGGGAGGGAGGGAGAAAAATAAGGGTACGTTGGGCGGCCAGCGAGCCACCTGTCGCATACGTGGGGGTGCTTTCCCGGTGCTAAGGAGTGGCTTGGGGGTGCTGTAGAACCGGCAAGCCCCCAAACCCCCTTAGATTGGAAGGAAGGGTTCTTTTCATACATGGTTTTCCCACAATAATTTTTGGGGACCGTGTACATTCTTATGTGCCCATTTCTGCCTTCCTTTTGATTACATTGCAGACAGGTTTACTCTTTGTAGCCAGCTCAGCAGCTACATCTCAAAAGTTTCATCACCAATTCCTGTTTAGGTACTCCCGAGTCTGTGTGTAACACAGCAGTTACCTTTTCCATGCGCAAAGAAGACCTCCACATAATTGTGGCTGCAGTGCTGGCCACAAAGAGTTACTCAGCAGTAGAGGTAGGAGCTGAAGAGTTAGAGAGCTGCTCTGTAGATGGAATCACCCACTCTGCTTCCAGCTCTCATGCTGCAGGGAACTCTGGGTCACATAACTGAATTTTCCAAAAAGTAATTTCCTTTACTAGCAATAAAACAAACATTGTTTCAGTGTGAACTAGGGCCTTAACCGTAAGAGAGTATGGTGGGGGACCACCAAAGCATTTTTAACAAATTTGTGGAATTTTCTCCTTACAATTTTATCAGAAATGCGGAGTTGGAATTGGGTTTGGAATAAAATTTTAGATGCGTAAACTCCAGTTTTGTATAAGACTCATCACCTCTATATGTTATAGGTACATCCTAGTACATTTGCAACTTACTGACATTAAACAGATCCCAGTCCCAGACTTTGTCCAGGCCTCATTTACTCAATTACAAATTCCAAAATAATTTATCCCAGAAGGTGGGTGGTGGGATATGTACTTTTTGTACAAAATGTTACGGGCATTGAGCGCACTGATTTGGATTTTATATCATTTTCTTAATTAAAATCATATATTTTGTTCTAATTAATTATGGTTATTAGAGCTTCAGGACCTCGACGTCCCCAGAATATTCCCCTTTTATTATGCTAGTGACACAGCGTGTATGACAATTAGGTGCACACCTTGTTTGTTGGAAAATGACGGAAAGATTGTTTTCCTTTTAAAATATCTAATAAAGTTATAACTTTTATTGTACAATAGGGCATGCCCATTTGGGATCAGTTTGCATGCAGTATTTCCCTGTACAGGTAGTCCCCGACATATAAAGCCCGACTTAAAGACAAACTACCAATCCGAACGGCATGGATTCTGTAGGAACAAGTCAAAACATTTATCAAATTGGACTTGCAGTTTTTGAGAAAATCATTTTTTTTTTAAATACAAAGAAAAAATGGCTTTTAAACTTGTATAAGCAGGTACAGGGGGGGGGGGGGGGGGGGCAAAGGTGACACAGAGGGGGACACTGGAGGCACAAGGGGGCACCAAGGAGGTACAGGGGATAGAGATGGCACAGTGTTCCGACTTTAGAACAGATTCAGGTTAAGAATGAGCCTACAGTCCCTATCTCGTTCGTTAACTGGGGACTACCTGTACAGACTTACAGTTTGTTTGCAATGCTAACTTAGAGTGTGTATGAAGGGAAAGAAACTGTTCAATTTGGGTATTCGCCTCAGTAGAGGAAAGCCTTTTTCCATCCAGCCTGAGTGGTTGCTCCGTGCTGCTGCTCTGGCGGGAGCTGGCCTGCACTGTTCGCCTGTTCTCATACGAGAGCATGGTCGTGAGCTTCTGAGGGTCCCAGTGCTGGGACAGGAGAAGCCTCCGAAGGATCCAGAGGCTTCCCTCTACCAAGGTAAGTATCTAAATTGTTGTCTGTAGTTTCCTACAGGTTTACTTTAAAGGGAAGGTCCAAGCAAAATAAAAAAACAAAATCCACTTACCTGGGGCTTCCTCCAGCCTCTGGCTGCCGTCCTGTGCCCTCGCTGCAGCTCAAGTGGCTCCCGGTGTCCTGCGCTGCGGAAGCCGACCTCGCCAGGTAGGCTTCCTGGTCGGCTTATTGTGCGCTCCATGGTGCGGGTCATGTGGTCCGGCCGATGTCATCAGGTCTGTACTGCGCAGGCGCAGAACTACTGTGCCTGCGCAGTACAGACCTGATGACGTCAGCCGGACCACGTGACCCGCACCATGGAGTGCACAATAAGCCGACCTGGCGAGGTCGGCTTCTGCAGCGCAGGACACCGGGAGCCACTTGAGCTGCAGCGAGGGCACAGAACGACAGCCAGGGGCTGGAGGAAGCCCCAGGTAAGCGGATTTTGTTTTTTTTATCTTGCTTGCATGTTTCCTTTAAGTGTTGTACTAGAAAAAACATTGCTCTTCTCTCATAGCTTTCAACAGAAGTTATTCATTGTGTTACTCCTTGTATTTTCAGTAAATGCCATGTACATGGGAAGTCAAGAAATGATGAAAGTGTTGGACAGGGACAATGACACAATTAAGCACAATTTAAACAAGGTAAGAGACTGCTTCATTACTGTAAAGTAGGGATGTCCAACTTCAGACCTCAAGGGCCATATCCATGCCAGTGTTTAGGATGGACAGAGAAATCGAGAAACGTGTTCTGCTTGATGAACCACACCCTTCCTGATTCAGTCCCATCAGTTAATTTGAGCTGTGCCAAAAATGTGTGAGGACCTCGGCCTTCAAGGACTGGAGTTGGACAGCACTGCTGTAAAGTATAAGAAGGTTAAAGTAGATCTCCAGTCAAACCTTTTATTGGTTTTGAGCGGAGAAGGAATCATAATCATTGTTGGGTTTCTATTTCTGTACGTGTTTTCACCTTGCCAATAGTAAAGATGCCGACATCACTGATGAAATAATTGGCATACTATTGTAAAATGTAAGTAACTTAATTCATTAAATTATATTCAGTAAAGGGGGGAGGAGGGATGTTCATATATGAACAAGCGCTAATTAGCTATGACCCCATTTCAGCATTGCCTGATCAACTTATCATTTACTTTGAAATGGTCAATTTGATTGGCTACTATGATTAATACCTACGTTGTGAAATCTTCTGACATGAGGGCCCATATGCAATTCCCTTTTTCTCCTGAGTTTTCTCCTAGGTGATATTTTCGAACGTCAATAAAATGCAAGAACATACTCAAAATAATATTAATAGTACTTTTTCACCTACTTTTTGGTACTTTTTTAATTGCAAAGTACTGAAGAGTTATTTTAAATAGAAGATGAAAAATTATCTCCTAGGAGAAAACGCAGGAGAAAAAGTTAATTGCATATGGCCCAAGATCTTTAACAGCTCTAAATACTACTGGTTGGCCATCAATTAAAGTCCGTCTCTTTAGATCATTAAATGGGTCAGTTACGTTAAATAGTCCATTTCTATTGTTTAGGAATGCCAGAGCTCCCATTACAGAGCATCCAGCATTTACTAGGCTATTTAGTAATTCAAGATGCTGTTTTGGCACGTTTACTAGGACAGAAATGCTCACACTAAAGATCTTAATAACCTATACACATAGCTCAGCCACTATTACTCTCCCCCTGTAGCATGTTTCGTTGCTCTCTTGTTGTCGTTAAAATTAATTCCAGAGTTAGAAAATAGAACTTGGACTCACTCTGTGTTTTTGGGCTGTTAAGGGAGAAACTGTTTCTCTCCATTATTTTATTATGTTTGGTTACTTGTACTCTACAGGTTCCTAAGTGGTATCTAAACTTGAGCCCTGTTAGGCCCTTACTCAATTCAGTTTTTCTCCTAGGTGAGATTTCCACACCTTATCAATAAAATGCCTTTTAAGTCACCAGCAAGCAAGAGTGCTGAGAAGTTATTTTAAACAGAAGATAAAAAATTATCTCCTGGGAGAAAAAAATGAAGTGAATAAGGGCCTATGGTCCATATGCAATTCACCTTTTCTCCTGCGTTTTCTCCTTGGTGATATTTTCAAACCTTGTCATAAAATGCCTTTTTAACCACCAGCAAGCAAGAAAATACTCAACATAATTTTGATAGTACTTTTTCACCATGTTTTGGAATCTATTTCAATTGTAAAATGCTTAAAGCTAATGGGAATCGAGATGTAAATAAAAAAAAGTCAGATACCTAAGGAGAGGGAAGGCTCGGTCCTAATGAGCCTTCCCTCTCCTCTCCCGGTGCCCTCCGTGCTGCACTGGCTCCCCCGTTCTCATCCCCCGCTGAGGGGACTTCGGGAGTCTTTGGGAGTTTGGGGAGCCGAGTCCTCCCAAAGACAGGCGGCGCACACGCGAGTGCTTCATAGAGGGCGCGTGCGCAGTGTAGAGCGGCCCGTCTACGGGGGCACTCGGGTTCCCGAAGCATTTCCAAAGCCTCCCTTCGGCCGGGAGACAGCGGTATTTGACCGAAACGGTCGAATACCGCTACGGGGGAGCCAGGACAACAGCGGGGACCAGGAGAGGAGAGGGGACGCTCTATGGGACCCAGAGCCTCCCTCTCCTTAGGTGAGTATCTGACTTTTTTTTAAAAACCGGGTTCCCATTCACTTTAAAAGTTATTTTAAAGAGAATATGAAAATGATCTCCTAGGAGATAACTGAAGAGAAAAAAATAATTGCGTATGGGCCTATATGCGTTACCGAGTAACTGGGTCGGGGGGCGGCGTGTAGTAAAAACTACGCTGCTCTTGTGGCTGCTTAAGCCTGATGCGGCGCAGTTTTAACGCCGCCTAAACACGGGACACAATAGCACATCCCCACCGGCTCAGAACTCAGTTGCGTAAGGACAGCCGCGCTCCGTCAAAAGCCCGTTTTCATTGGCTCCTGACCTCCTGATCACAGTGATCAGGAAGTGAGAAAATGAAAATTGTGACTGGTGCGCTGTTGAAATGAAACACAATTCGATTTTACAATGTGATTTTTCCACGATTTTTCTGCAATTGAGTTTTGCAATTTTCTGTGGATGCCAGGAACACCAGGAGAAATGGAAATAAATGCAGCATGCGCAACATTTGCTAATGGGCAAAATGTGATTTTCATTTTGAAGATTTCCTTGCGTTTTTAGATTTGCCTGGAGTAGGCTCCACTACTTCAGTTTTTTTGGCACTGTACTGTATTGATCTGATGAAGAAACCTCAAGCAGAGAAATGCGTTGTCTTCCATGCGGAGTACAGCTGTTTAAATTAACTCTTGAGTAGACTTCAAGTAGTTAGGCCAAAACTTACCTTCTTTTTAAACATTTTTTTTTATTATTTTATTAATCTTTGCCGTCTCTAGCTTTTGTTGCTTATCAGTCTTAGTCACCCCTGTTGGGGGGGGTTGTAATTTTATGAAGTCCTCATGAAGTTTATTGTTTAGAAGCTGCGACCACCTATCTCTCACTAGGTTGAGAGGGGACGGTCTTTCCCTGCATGCGCATTAAGTGGTTGCTGCACACAGCAAGCAAGACTTATGAGTGTTCAATACTTATATCTATACACCGCCCGTTACTAACCATAGTACACCAGAGTGGGCTCCCGATGTCCTGGTGCTTTGTCTCTTGAAGATCTTCCTGAGGTAAGTTTCTTAACTTTTTTTGTGTATAGGCCGGTTCACACTTAAGCGGATGCAAAATGGGTATGGTAAGCCCATTTTGCATCTGCTTGTAGTTTTTGCACTGCCCATCCGCTTCGCCCGAGATCACCACCCACGTGTCCCGCCGGTCAGTCCCTCTGTACTCAGCCCAGAGGCTGGTTGGAGCTTGGGACTCTCCATAGGATGCAATAGACCAATTCTACCTAGCAACAGGGATAACTTTTATTAGTCTACCATGAACCAATTGAGAATTATCCCTCTTGCTGAGGATTCACATGGATCTTTTGCAGCCCAATAGAGATCCCCATGTGTCTGCCGGCCACTGTGCTGTGTAGGAGAGACCAAGCGGTGGCGATCTATGCCTGGACACCTGAGTATTACGTTTCAACGACTATCGAAGTAGGCAAAGCGGAAGCAGCAACTAGCCTAGTGAGAACGGACACTTTCCATTCTCATAGGCTTTCACTGCACATTCTCATAGGCTTTCTTGTGATTACTCAGATCAATTTGCAGTAGATCTGCTGGTTTCCTTGTACAAGTTACCTTGCATGGTTGTGTCAGTGGTTGCCAAGTTAGGAGTTAGCTGTGCATGCACATTCCCAGCATCCCCTACAGATCTAAGATCCCTTCTTCTCATGGAATAAACATGTAATTGTAGTGAAACTGCAAAGCAATCGAGGTGTGAAGATGTTATAGATTTTACTTCCTGCCAAGTTGATGAACCAATGTGACAACAGAAAGACAATTCTGTGTATCTGCCAAACCATAGTCTGTTGCTATAGTTTCCTAAGAAGGGTGTAACAGCTGCAGACTGAAATTTGAGGGCCCTTTCATACTGGGGCCATGCGGTGCGGTAATTCTACTGCACCCCACCGGAGGGCAATGAAAGTCTATGGAGACTTTCACACTGGGGCGGTACGGCGCTATGCGATGGAAGTGACTTTTTCACGGCATCGTAGACGCTCGGATAAAACTACGTTACTGCGCAGTTATGTGGCGAGCTGCGGTGGACCGGAAGTCATGTAAGTCTATGGCGACGCGTGTGAATGTGAAAACCCGACGCATGTTTTATGGGTCACGCATGCGCGGAAGCGTATTTTTTGCAATATGCTTTCCTGCACGTGATAGCATTGGCCACAGGAAGTGAGCGCCGCTTCCTGCGTGGCCGGCTGCCAGACAGGGATTACCGCGTATTAACGTGGTAATCCCCGAAGGTCTGTTTTTGGCACCACTGCCACCAATACTCAGTGAGAAGCCGGCCTAAAAAGAAAATAGTGAAAATAACATAATGAATAAAATTGTTTAATTTTGTAAAAAAAAATAAAAAATCATTTATATTTAGCCGGTGTTCGCCCATTGTAAAATCTTTCCTCTCCCTGATATTACATTTGGAAATTGATCACAGGCGGTGACATTTTTAGTGTTGTCAGATGATGTGGAATTGATTACTGAGAGTTTTGATGCCAGTACAAAAATATGTGGGTTTCCAGAATGCTCTGGGAGGAGAATGCTACATGGATAAATAGCCTAGGCTAAGCATCACTGGGAGGGCAGGGTTACATACCAATATACAGCAATATATAGATATAGGAAGTGTTTCTGATGCTAAAGCCAGGCTTGTGTAGTGATGACATAAAGTACATGTTGTTGTTATTATTATTATTATTATTATTATTATTATTACAATAACAGAGGACTTCTGCTTTCATTTTCTATATTTTCTGCTAGCAGGGAGGCATCAAAGCACTCCAAGAATTTACAGCACAACAAGTTCTGTCAGCAATGGTCATGTCATTGTTCCAATAAAAACACAATAGCATGAACCACGCTTGAGTTTTCATGAGATCCCCAAGTTCCTTCTATGATTTAGACCAACCCATAGTCCACTGCATATACCATCCAAGAGCACTTAATACTCAAGTAGTCGCAGCATCCAATCACCGTGTAACTCTTTGATTACAATACACTTTTGAAAAAATAAAACACAAAGGCCGATCATAGTACAGGCTGAACAAATAGTCATTTTTCCACCTGTGTATATCCTTCACCATGCATCTACAAATACAGGTTCCAGGGTGTGAAAGAGACCATCACCAGGTTAACGGAGTTGCATCCCCCTTCTTACCCCTGATAGCCGTGTCACTTAGTAGCCGCTCATGTCATTATACCAACAACATTTTTAACTGCCTTTTGACAGTAAAGCGGGGAAAAGAAAGAATGGAGTTGTGCTTCTTCTTATAATGAGTTATAGTAATAGAGATTATAGGTAGTGAACTGGGCCTCTCCTCTTGGTAAATGATACAGATAACAATAAATAAAAACAAAAAGTGAGGGTTTATAGGCCCGTAATTAGCAATCAATGTTGTAAGACTTAGGGTAGCTTTTAATTACAGTTTTTTTTAAATGAGCAGGTATTAATACATGCAATAAAAGTCGATGGGCCATATGCAATTCACTTTTTTACCTGAGTTTTCTCCTAGGAGATAATTTTTCATCTTAGATTTAAAATAGTTTTCAGATACTTTTTAACAAGAAATGTACCAAAAAGTAGGTGAAAAGGTAATATTAAAATGATTTTGAGTATTTTCTTGCTTTTTGGTGGCTTAAAAACATTTTATTGAGACATTTAAAAATATCCCCTAGGAGAAAACTCAGGTGAAAAAGTGAATTGCATATGGGCCCATATGTCGATTATCATGAATGGCCTAACGCACGTTTCACGGCTGAGCTACAGCTTCTTCTTCAGAGTCAAAATGTTGTAATGTGACATACAGTGATTAAAAACATAGTATGTTGAACAACAGCATCATATGTCCACTTCACAGATGCTCCAAATATCCTTTCCATCTAGTCTGCCAGGTACCCACCAGTATGGCTATTCAGTGAAAGCTGCTGAGGTCAAGGACTAGTAGGTTAATGGCAGGCTGCATGGGTGAGTATCCACAGGTAGGTCACCATCCGGAAGTAGGTGGCCAAATGGTAATCCTGCTGGTTAGGATGGTGTGACTGGAGTGAGCTGATGCTATGTTTTTAATCATAATATGTCACATTTTCTGATACTACAACATTTTGCCTCTGAAGAGAGGCTTTGGTTCAGCCGTGAAACATGCATTAGGCCAGTCATGGCATAAATAAATACATATGATATATTAACTTTTATTGCATGTATTATACCTGCTCAATTAAAAGATTGTAATTGAAGCCAACCCTAACCCTCTTTTCTCATAATGAGCCTATGAACAATGAGGACCCCAGCATGTTCAGTGTTCTCCTCAGGCCCTTTTAGCCGGATGCTCCACCCTGCTACTTTTGGAAAGCACCCGGATGTCATCGGCTCACCTCCTCCTATGCTGTAAGCAGAGATGTGCAGAGAAGCGCTGGCCCAGCATTCTCTCATCTCACCCCACCTGGCTACTTTTTCATGCCACCCGGCTACTTTTTCATGCCACCCGGGTGGAAAAAAATTCTGGAGAGAACACTGAATTTGTTCCTGTGCCGAGGACCCCCATCATCAGTGGCATAACTACAATTCATGCCCCCCCCCCCCCAAAGTGAACCTATGATGCCCCTCCCCCCAATGTTCAATCCCCTCCCCTTGCCGCCTCTTGGTGGCCTTCACGGCCTTGGGGCCCATCTCACAAGGGTCATAAAACAAGTGTGGCCATCATGATTTTCACACCCACAACAAGTGTAGCTACAAAAACACCTGATCTGAAATATAGTCCCCTGTATCGGAGGAAGGGAAGGTTAGTAGTTGGGATCGCCCCACAGCTCTGGGCCCCACCTGCGATCGTAAGGGATGCTCCCCTCTGGTTACTCCCCTGCCCATCATCATATGGGAAGTTTATTTTTTATTTTTTTATCATTATTATATTTTGTGGGGGAAATTCCTTATAACAGCAGGTTTAAGAAAAGTGCTCCTTTCCTTGCAGGGATCTTTCATTCCAGAATTCCCTGTTGCTGTGGAAACTTTCCCTTTCAACTGTTTAACTGGGCGAAAACTTTTAGATGGAAAAAACAAGGGAACTGGCAACTTTTTTTTTTTCATTTTGTAGTTTATAGACAGGGCAAGTGGGTTAAAATTATACGGGTTGGAAGTTTATAAAAACAAGCCATAAAAGCCAAGTTGCTTTACAGTTGGCAAGTGACTGCTCTGAAAGGAGAAGAAAAAAATTTATAGTGTTTAGTAGTTACAGCGATCATAAGTTAAAAGCCAATCTTAACACCTGGTTGTGCCAACGCCAATGAAATAAAGAAAAAAAAAAGTTATTGCTGGATCCAGCCTTCATCTTGTGTTGTAGGGCTGATGGGAGATGAGGCACTAAATTATTCCAATCTCACACTGAGCGTAGTTTTAGGAATACTTAGTGCTGGCAGTCGAATGATTAAAAATATTTTTCCTTCGAGATCCGGTGTTCCCAATATAGCTGTGCTAATTAGTTCAATAAAATGTTAGCTCCTATTCCGTCCATGGTCCACTACGTTTTATTTCAGACAATTTCTTGTAGCATTGTATTTTACATGTACAGTAGTCACTTTTTATCCTGCTGTTTTAATTCACACCTTTTTAGTTAACCCATATCTCACTTAAAGCCGTAAAATCAAATTCCATTTACCCACTTCTCTATGTTTATTATGCAGTCTACAATCTGAACCTGCATTGCAAGCATTCCAATATAATCATAAAGGTTTCTGCTGTAATAAATCTTATCTCTTCGGTCAAATGTAGTAAAGTTGGAAAGTGCCTGAAACAGTTTTCTCTTTATTTGCTATGTAAAATTCACTGAAATTAAAATGTGGACAGTACAAGACATATGTTGTATAAGTAGAACAAGTATTTATCTACTTATATATGTGTCCCCCCCCTGGGATAGTATAGCTGTCCCTGCTGCTTTAAAGAGAACTGGTGGCCTTACGCCAGAATTTAAATTCTTGAAGGGAAGTTACACATTTGTTTAAAAAAAATGCAGTAAGCCTACATTAGGCTTACACAAGTAATTTTGTAATTTTCTTTTATTACACTTTTTTTTTTACACATCAATTTGTGGCCAGCTATAAAGTTGGAAAATTGTTGGGAAATAAAAATGTAACTTCTTTGCAACCATAGCATTGATGCACTGACTGGTATACAGACTGACCACAAGATTCAAATTTCCTGTATGAGTAAATGTCTTTCTACAGCGAAAACCTTATTCATTTTTTTAATTACTCATATATTATACAGCACTGAACAATACATGCAAATTACAAACATACTAACCGTATATACAGTACTACAAATAAAATGAAGTACCGTATTTACTCGCGTATAAGCCGAGGTGCTCACTTTTCCCTCAGAAACCAGGAAAAATTGATTGACTCGCGTATAAGCCCCCTCCCCAGTATAGCCCCCTCCACAGTAGCCAGATGTGCCCACTGTACAAGTCCGCCCTCCTCCCTGTAGCCAGATGTGCCCCAAGGATGATACAGCTGTGTCTCAAGACGCTACTAGATGGCGTCATAGATAAGAGACAAGACGCCACTAGATGGCGTCATAGATAAGAGACACAGCGATTGCCACACAGGAAGAATCCCCGATCATTGCACCACCGACATGTTGCCTGCACGCTCCGCTCCACAAGCCAGGGGACACATGTAGTCTTGAGCAGCGCACTCTGCACAGCATGTTGCAGGGGATGGGGGGCACGGACTTAGCAGGGAGCCAGCTAGCAAGAACAGTATCACTAGTGATCCTTACGCTCCTCTGCCAATAACAAAACCTGCTCCACCATCCGTTCTGCTCCACTGACTCGCATATAAGCCGAGGGGGTAACTTTTCATCACATTTTTTGTGCTGAAAAATTAGGCTCATACGCGAGTATATAAGGTATGACTCCTTAATATTTGATCCTTAAAATTTGGTGCACTTATGTCCAACCTATCTTCCACAACTAGTCAGTTAAGCCCTAAAACTACATACACATGCTCGGTAAACATTGTTCAAAACGGAACGATGTCTGACAACGACATGACACATTTGAAGTCAACAATGGCATAGAGATGGTCTGCCAACTGATCGTTAGCAGAAGTTCAAAACGTAAAATCTGTTAAAAACATAGCAGAAAAACGGAATGAACATTTATCGCCTAATACCTGTGTTTTCTACAGATTACCACCAGTTATCGTCAAAATAGATCTGTCAGGTTGGACCAGTCAATTGGACGATAATGGTGGTCTGTCAGGGTCATTCAGTGCAAATTTTGCAATGACATTTTAAGGATTATCATTTGTCGGTCATTCATCTTTCATTTTCCAACAATTTTAATCGAGCGTGTGTATGAGGCCATAGAAAGGGCTCCGCCCAACACATGCTGTGTCACTTCATTCCCATATAAGAAATGTCTGAAGCCAGTGGTATTGTGCCGCCATTAATTTATGTTATACATTGTGAAGATTCAAGTCTAGGTCCACACATGAAACAAGTACAGCCAGGTCCCCTCCCTTACAATAAAGATTGCTATGCCCCTCCATAGCAATTGTTGCCATGCCATATCCCCTGCTCTAATCATGAAGTGTTGGCTTAGCAGTCTTGCACCTTACCTTTAGGCAGATATCATCACAAGGAAACAAGTTGGGTCCAGGTAAATTATGGGTAGGCTTTGAGAAGGTTGAACTTGACTTACCTATTTTTTTCTGTAATACTGTGCCATGTTCCAGTGTTTGGTCTGCTTACCCGGTTATTCTGTCCTTGTAACCTTCCAGTCTAGCTTATAGCATGCCCTGATCCTGATCTGTGTCCTGTACTGTCCACTCCATCTCTGGTGGGGGTGGAGCGGGCCGTTGATCGGCACTACATTGGTGAGCAATAGCCAAACTGCTGCAGGAGCCGGAGTGTGCATTAAGGTGGTGGGACGTCTGCTACTGGAGGCAATGGGGCTTCACCACGTGGATCCTTGGGCGAAGCAGAGCCCTACAGCTTAGCGGCGGGCTGGCAAAAGGTGGTGAGCTGCTGGTCCGCTTGGACGGCACTGTCTGGCTATTGCTGGTAGTTTAGGCTGACTTGAGAAGGACCTGATGGTGCCATTCTTGTGGGATACCTCTGGTGGAGCGGCATGGCTCGGTGGCAGGTATGTATCTGGGCTGACTGCTTTACACGATTGCCTATTGCCAGCTGCTGAGGATAAAAGTGGAAAAAAACTTATAAAAGAGCATAAAAAACATAAAAACGAAAGGAAAAGATGCCTAGCTGAGGTGCAGTTTACTGCTCAGAATACACATTGCATTTTTGTGGTCGATTTGCTGTTCGATCGCGTTTTGATTCGTTTTTCTACTCGATTCTCTAATCTTTTCTTTTTTTTTTCTTTTTTTTTTTAAACATTTTATTTGATTTTTAAATTTAAACAATCAGTTGACATGACACCAAGATAGCAATTCAGCTGTAATGATTTGCTCAGCTGCCTGTGCAGGCAGGCAGCTTTTTGACCATTGTTTAGGTTTGCATGCTGCAGGACTCTGGAAAGGAGAGCTTCTGTCAGTTTTGCAGCTTGTGCTTGCTGAGGAATTTGCATACGTTGTCATGCAAATTGCCTGGCCACATTCATTGGAGGCGTGTACTATAAGTACTATGTGTGTCCCACAATGCTTTGCTGGTCATATGGATTCCTTCCTGTGAAACACTCTGGAGAGTGTCAGCCTTGCTCATTGTTTAAAGTTCAGCTTAGAGTAATTCCTGGGACTGCAATTAGGCAGGTCCCTTAGTGCAGTTAGGATTGTATATCTGTTTGCTTGTCTGTTGCGATTGTCCTGTCCCTGCGGTGGCCGACAGGAAGTCATGCTGATCTTTGTTCTTGGAGTTTAGCTGGAGCAGCGGTTGCCACCAGCTATCTCCTCTTTCTGTCTCTGGATCGCACTGGCCTCTTTTCGCTAGTGCTGTGGATCCTTCTGTTCTGCCTTCCTGGATCGCACTCGCCTTGCGCTAGTGCTGTGGATCCTAACTCTCGCTTGTCCCTGTTTTCGTGTGTCTGTCTTGTCTGCTACGAACGCTTGCTGGAGGCTCGGTGAGGTAACCGTTAAGCAAGCGCTCGCGTCCTCTGTTTCGTGTTTGTCTGTCGATGGTTAGTGAGGCGTGCTTGTCTCTATTGTGCTTATCACGTGGAGACCGCGCATAACCGCGTGCACTGTTGCAAATGAGTGCGGTGTTCGCGGTTAGCTAGCGTTTGTTATTTTCCGTATCTCCTCATTGTATGATTTGCTGTGCCTTTGCTACTCTCGTGCTCTGCCTTGCTGTAACATTGTGTCACGTCTGGCGATCGCACCTCTCGCGATCGCGTTCCTACTTCATATCTGCTGTCGTGTGTGCACAGTCGCGGGTTGGCGACTAGTTTTATGCACACACATACAATCTGTCTCTGTGCATATTCTCAATCGCTTCTCTTGCGATTGCGTTTCTTCCCTTCGTGCAATTCCTGTTTGGTGTGTGTGGTAGGGCAGAGGAGCTGTTCCTCTTCACTCCACAGCTCCACCTGCCGACAGGAATTTCCCTCTGCAGGTGCATTGCACCTACTGCTGGGTTCCTGCAAATTACACGCTTGTGGAGAATTTCCGCAGTGTCAGCGCACGGCTTGTGCGCTGATCACGGAGAGAATTCCACAATCGTTACATAAGCATACAGTGATTCCACTAGGCAGTAGATACTATAGCGAAATGAGTATTGATGACAATCTTGGGTGACACTAGAATAAAGTGCTTAAAGCGCTTATCTTTTCTTATCAATTTCCATTCACGTCTATTAGAAATCGAGTGGTAAAACGATTGAAAGTGAAATCAGACGTGATGGAAATTATCTATCGAACCATCTATCTGCCTCAAAAACACACGTTGTATTCCCAGCAGAATCCATATACCCCAATATCTTCTCTATACCCTCCATAATTATTAAACCTGTCAGTAAATCTTCATCCTTCGTAGCTTTTCTATTCCCGTGTTTGAATCTGGTAAGGAGCCTTTTAATTAATTAAATACCACAGATGGGGACTCTTAATTATTCCGCCCGGTCACAATGGTCTTCAAAAATCCACGAAAGCAAATGAAAACCATTAGCCACACAGATACGTCATAGTCATTTTCAATTATGCCTATTTTCAAATTGTTTAGTTTCAGTTTGGTTTTATTTACTACACTTAACAACATATAAAGCTGTGTTTTATTAGTGAAATATGATTTCACGCATAGCGAACCTTTTTGGAAGAGTCTCGCTGTGCAGTTCCCGTGGCGTTCGCTGTGCCAGCGGCTAATAATCCCCCCGCAGACTGCTTATGTTTTAATAATTACCTAGAAAAAAATAAAAACACAATATTGAGGTATTACAATTGAAATAAAATGTTTTGTCAAGTATATTTTACTAAGTCTTCAATTTAATTATGTAGAGCTTGTTGCAATTATCGGATATTTTATTTACTGTATTGCTTAAGAGACAGAACTCTTCAGCTACATATTCTGGCCCGTCACCGTCATTGACAGTTCTTTTTTATTAGTTACAGATATTTTGTTCTTTTTTTTGTAATTTTGAGTGTTTAAGTGCTCAGGATTTATGGAGTATTTTAAACCTTGTAAATTTTGGTTGTGCTGAGCCGCAAAGTATTTTGGTGGAGATTTTCATCAAAGATTTTTTTTTTTTTTCGCACAATTCATCCTAGTGTAGTTTGCAGGAATGCCAGATTGAATTTGGCCATGGAAACAGGAATTCGGATGAACGTCCAACATTGTAATTGGAAGGCCAGGTTACGTATCAAAAAGTGTTGTTGTACTTGTCATTCATATCCTTGCACAATCTGGGCCCTGGATACCTGAGGGACTTGTTGCAACTCCATCACACCCTCCACAGTCTTAGATCAAAATGATCTAATAACTTGGTCACCCCAGAGTCCACCTCAAAACCTTTGGAGACAGAGCCTTCTGTCATGCTGCCTCTATACTTTGGAACTCCCTGCCACATCCAATCAGGACATCTCCATCCTTGAAAGCATTTAAGTCCAAACTGGCCAACTGTTTAGTGTGGCAAAAAAAGAGAAAGAAGGAGGAGCGCTCCTAGTGTGACATCGCTTTATTAAGACAATTGCGCAAATAAAAATTCACTTACTGGATGTAAGTTGAATGCAAACATGTAAAATCCTTAAAATCCTTCCTTGGCGGTTGCACCTCAAACTACCGTGGCCATCGGAGTCGAAAGGATCTGGTGGAAAGTGATCCTGGATGCTCCCCCAAGGGATAAAACGTATGCTGGCTGCGTTATTACGCGTTTCGGCGTTCCACGCCTTCGTCAGATAACGCTGCCAGCTTGAACAATGTGTGCTTTTATACTCTCCATTCGGAGGGAAATGTGTAATGAGGGGTGGGGACTGGGTTATCATGTCCCTCCCTTTTTTTGGGGGTGGTTTTGAATGAACCTGTCTATAGGTGAAGGAATTCTGTCATTCATTTGTGTGTAACAGCCCTGACGTGGGCGTTTGAATTAGGGAGAAAGAGATTGGCTGGGACCCTGTCAATCAGAAAAGGGTAAATTGTAAACATTATGTATAGCCTCAGGGATCTTACCTGCAGTGCGATGGAGCTGGTGGCTACCCCGCAGTGCAGCGGGTCGTGCAGGGAATGACTGCAACACTCTTGCCGCTGGGTGAATATATACGAGAAAGGGAGCTAATTGATTCATCTCTATTTAGAGAAGGACGTCAGGTGGAGGCGTGTGCGGAAGCTAATCCGGCAGGGGGCGTGATTGGGGTATAGTGCTAACCTCCAATATGCCCATTTGAATAGAGGTGGGTGCGGCCTGATGTCCGCATATTCTGCCTATGGCAAGCGTCATGCAAATGTAGTGACCGCTGCCCTGGGTGGTGGGGCGTGGTCTGAGCGTTCGGTGCCGCGTCATCAGCTGCTGTTCGGGTGGCCACCATGGCAACCCGAATCTCGCAGCTGGGAGGGGAAGCATGACGGTGAGGGGACGTCACCCTGGCCCTTCCTCTATCAGGCACTATTGTGACTATTTATGTTTAATTGGGCCCCCGCATGCTGGATGAACTCCTTTATTATCATATATGTATGTGTATGTATATATATATATATATATGTATATATATATATATATTTCATTTTGATATATATTCATATACAGTTTCAAATTCTTACATATGTTCAACTTTTATATTTTTAACATCATTCAAATTGTCTTATTTTTTATTATTTATTATTAATTCTTCGGGGTTTTTTTAATGTATATATTGTTTCATATATCAACACCCTAATTGCACTGTGTGACACTAGTGATTGACAATGTTACACCCAGTTTCCTAGGAGGCAGCCTTTATTGCTCTCATAGATCCGCATTCACGCTGCCCACATAGCCACCTGAAACCCTCCAGCTCAATGGGCTGGGGTGATTAGTCAGCGCCCTGACCAGTGCGGCCCGCATAAAGGACGCATTGTGCCATTATCCTGCCACCACGGGTTCTCCTCCAGTTGCGTGTTTGGGTACCATGGCAACCACCCAAACAGCAGCTGATGACGTGGCTCCAACCAGTGCGTCCCGCAGAAGGGACGCATCGTGACGTCCCCTCACCGTCATGCTTCCCCTCCCAGCTGCGAGATTCGGGTTGCCATGGTGGCCACCCGAACAGCAGCTGATGACGCGGCACCGAACGCTCAGACCACGCCCCACCACCCAGGGCAGCGGTCACTACATTTGCATGACGCTTGCCATAGGCAGAATGTGCGGACATCAGGCCGCACCCACCTCTATTCAAATGGGCATATTGGAGGTTAGCACTATACCCCAATCACGCCCCCTGCCGGATTAGCTTCCGCACACGCCTCCACCTGACGTCCTTCTCTAAATAGAGATGAATCAATTAGCTCCCTTTCTCGTATATATTCACCCAGCGGCAAGAGTGTTGCAGTCATTCCCTGCACGACCCGCTGCACTGCGGGGTAGCCACCAGCTCCATCGCACTGCAGGTAAGATCCCTGAGGCTATACATAATGTTTACAATTTACCCTTTTCTGATTGACAGGGTCCCAGCCAATCTCTTTCTCCCTAATTCAAACGCCCACGTCAGGGCTGTTACACACAAATGAATGACAGAATTCCTTCACCTATAGACAGGTTCATTCAAAACCACCCCCAAAAAAAGGGAGGGACATGATAACCCAGTCCCCACCCCTCATTACACATTTCCCTCCGAATGGAGAGTATAAAAGCACACATTGTTCAAGCTGGCAGGGTTATCTGACGAAGGCGTGGAACGCCGAAACGCGTAATAACGCAGCCAGCATACGTTTTATCCCTTGGGGGAGCATCCAGGATCACTTTCCACCAGATCCTTTCGACTCCGATGGCCACGGTAGTTTGAGGTGCAACCGCCAAGGAAGGATTTTAAGGATTTTACATGTTTGCATTCAACTTACATCCAGTAAGTGAATTTTTATTTGCGCAATTGTCTTAATAAAGCGATGTCACACTAGGAGCGCTCCTCCTTCTTTCTCTTTTTTTGTTCCTTTGACCAAGCCTCCCTGACAGCCGGGCTCTAAGAGGAGCAGCTAAAGTGTGACTCCACTCGACCACCCCTGATTATCGCCTAGCAGCGCAAGATTGCACATCTTTCTCTGTTTAGTGTGGCAGTTATGAACGCCTGACTGTTTCCTCTGTAACACAGTCCAGCCTGCAACCCTGTATTGATCTGAGACAGATCTATGCGCTAGCATTTTTCTCCTATGGGAGTAAAACGCTATACAGATGTTACTGTATTGTATACACTTACACATAAAGCACACCTTAAATTCCCTTTGCTTTACGTAATCTCAGTCATAAGACTTAAAGAGACTCTGTAATAAAAAAAAAAGTTCCCTTAGGGGTACTCACCTTGGTAGGGGAAGCCTCTGGTTCCCATCGAGGCTTCCCTCGTCCTCCTGTGTCCCACGGTGGTCTCGCTCCGGCCCACAGAATGCACAGCCGACAATTTGTCAGGCTGTACAATATTTACCTTTCCCTGTTCCAGCGGGGGCGCTGTTGCAGCAGTAGAGCGCATTAGAGCAGACCCAACTGCGATCGGCTATTTCTGCCTATTTTGGAGCCGAGAGCGGCTACTGTGCCTGCGCAAGGCAAGAGATAACCCCCCAAAAACGGAGAGAGCTCTCACAAAACCTAATTGGACGTAACAAATGACTCCCAACATGAACATGTTTCATCCTTAAAAGGGCTTCATCAGGGAACACACAAAAAAAAATGTATGAAATGAGTGCAGTGCAGAAAATAGCCCAAGGGCTAACCAGCTGCTATGTACAACTGCAGGTTTCAAGTTAGCACATGGGTTATTGATAAGGCAGCAGAAAAAATGTCCCTAGGGTGAAAGGAGTTGGAACTGCAGCCGCCCGGCAAGTATGCAGAAAAGCATTTGACTACCTTTGGCAGCGATTCCCGTCGTTCACTCTGTGCATCGCATTTGTGACTCCCACAGGGTGGCACAGAAGTGCTGCGGTTGCCAACCCTGGATGCTGGAGGTTGCGTTTAGGAAAAAAGGAAACCATCGGAAAAATCAGGGTCGAAATGCAGCATTTACACAGAAGGTAAATGGCAGTACCAAGAACTGCCCATGCATTTGAATGGGCATTGCTTAACCAACGAGCATCGTGGTCGTCGCTTGTCATCCTCCAAGCGTCCGTGTGAACCCTTCCTAAGTCTATCAGCATTACCTAATGAGTTTGTTTAAAGAGAAACTCCAGTGAAAATAATGTAATAAAAAAGTGCTTCATTTTTACAATAATCATGTATGAATGATTTAGTCAGTGTTTGCCCATTGTAAAATCTTTCCACTCCCTGATCTACATTCTGACATTGATCACATGGTGACATTTTTACTGCTGGCAGGTGATGTCATTGGAAGGAGATGCTGCTTGCTTTTTTTTGGCAATTGGAAACCGTAAACAGTAAAACGGTGCACAATGCAATGAGGTTCACAGACAGGAAACTGCCAGGACCATGGTCCTCACAGTTTCCTGTGGGAGGGGTTTCACCACAATATCAGCCATACAGAGCCCCCTGATGATCCGTTTGTGAAAAGGAATAGATTTCTCACGTAAAATGGAGTATCCGCTACTGATTGGGATGAAGTTCAGTTCTTGGTCACAGTTTCTCTTTAAGTGAAAATGTGTAATCTATGCACATAACATTATGCATTGAAAATGAACACAAACAGTTTTGAATCATAAATAAGCACCTAAAGATGTCAAAAAATGTATGGTACTTGGTATTATTATTATTATTATTATTATTTTAACAAATAATAGCTTTTTTGATGCTACGAGTGCACTAATATAAGTACAATCGGATTTGTGTTTAAACATGTTGTAACCCTCTAACCACTCACTGAATCAACCACACAATAGACGTTATATTTTTGGGCATCTTAGACGCGTTGAGTATGATTGATTTTCGGACTTTTCCTAATTATACTGCATGTGTTCTACATCATATTTGTCAGTACTGATTTCTTTCAGTTACTTTTATTCCTGCCAGTTTTTCCTGAACACTGAATGGTATCAATTTAATAATTCTGTAATATTCATGCGCCATTATGCAACACACCAGGAAAGTGAAACAGGCAGCCTGTCAATGGCCTCCTTTTGTCTGCTGCATTTTTCTGTGATCCATCGCCACGCTATAAGCACTGGATGGTCCAGAGGCTTCTCTGCTCTCAGGTAAGTATCTCATTTTTTTAACTGCCTCAAGCTCACTCTAAAGGGGCCCATACACTTAATGATTTTCCCGCCGATATACAGCAGATTCAATCACTGTGGTCGAATCTGCTGTGAAATCGTTGCACAAACGCTGACTGAACAATCGATTTCTGTCCGAAATCGATCGTTCCCGTCGATCCGTCCGTGCGGGAGATTTCGCTCGATCGCTGGAGGTTCAGGAGTGCGTCGATAGCGGCGTTCGAATGTCCGACTGCCAATACATTACCTGCTCCACCGGCGCGTGTCCCCGCTGTCACCGCTGCTCTTTCTCTGATGGGTTCCGGCAGGCTTCACTTCTTCCTGTCCCGACAGGAAGTTTAAACAGTAGAGCACCCTCTACTGTTTAAACTTCCCTGGACAGAAGCCGAGAAGAAGACAGCGGAGACCGGATGACTCGCGTCGGCCGGATCAGGTAATGTATGCGGGGGGGGGGGGGGGGGGCGGTGACAGCGGCAGCTTCACAGATGGTGAATCGATTTCATGCTGAAAATTGATTCACAATCTGTTTGCAGTAAAGGCAGCCATACGATCCCTCTCTGATCAGATTCGATCAGAGAGGGATCTATCTGAAGCTATATTGGAGATGAAGCCCTAGAACACCAAGGAAGCCATAGGGGGGAGGTAGGGGGAAGGCACTAAACACTAGGCAACTGTATAGGGGAGGGTGGGGGCCTCTAGACATCAGGGAACTCTATAGGGGAGGGAGGGCAACTAGACACCAGGGAACTATTTAGAGGAGAGTGGAGGATGACAAGACACCATGGAACTGTATAGGGGTTGGAGGGCGTCATTAGACACCTGAGAACTTTATAAGGGTGGAAGATGCCAAGGAGACATTGAGGTTGGCCTGCGACTTGGTCCCATTGTACCATTTCGGCCCACTTTGTATTTGTGTTTGACACCCCTGCTCTAAAGTCTTGAACACACGCTTGACTAAAGTTGGTCGAGGTGGCTGATAATGACTGCCTCAGCCAGTAGTCAGCTATGTGTACGGAGGCTCCTGACTCCCAACCTGCAGGCGAATCGGCCAGCGGATCAGCTCACCCCCAGCGACCGTCGATGGCAGTGTTAATGCCGCTCCCCTGCCCGACATGTGATATCACACACGCACCGCTTCATCGTCCCTCCACCTCCCCGCATAGCAACACAGCACGTCGTCAGCTACACAGCTGACTCACGTCTGTGCAGCCCGGCCCAGCGGTGTCAGATGGGCAATGCTAATCAGTGGTGTGTATGCACCTTAAAGTGGTCTGAAGCTCCGACAACATTCAATAAAAATGTGTTTTCCTACTTTTTATTATTCATACAGTTATCATATTTGCTTTTGTGCATAAGTAATATTGTCTGTCTACAAATTACAAGTTTCCAAAGTGGAGTTTATCTTGTCCTGAAACCTGCCATTGCATTGTATTCAAACTGCTTTTTATTATATATTAACATCTTCTAATTAGCTGTTCTGAGCTGTTAATGAGCTTGAAGCACAGAGAGCTTCACAGAGAGCTCCTTTTCACTTGTCACACTGTGTTTACACACACGAATCAACATTGGAATGCAAACAAAGATACTGTTGTCTCCAGTTTGGATGCAGATTTAAAGATGAATAGCAGGATAGCGGGACAAAGTGCTTTGTTTAACCATTTCAGTGATTTTCTGCTAAAAAAAATTCTGGGATAGTAGCTTTCAAGCTGTGAGGAATCTTTTAGAGCAAAGTAGAAATGATGACTTTCAGACCACTTTAAGGCTTTGATAATCTGGCCCATTATTTACGCAAAGCATTAACCTTAAAGGGTTCCTGAACTGACAATACAATCATGAGGTGGGCTTTTTCAAGGCCCCCATAATCTCCATAGCTCCTCAGCTTTGCTGGGCTCCCCTTCGTCGTGGATATCATCGTGGATATTTTCTATTCCATTAACCCTTCCCAATCCATTTTATAGATGACTCATGTCCCCTCCCCAGCTCTTCTTTCCATCCCCCAGAGATGCAAATGATCTATGTAGGCTAAGTGGAGGGGGGCCAGTGGGGTTTCAAACCTCCTACCCTCCTCCTAGGAAGAAGCGACCAGCAGTCTGAAGAGGGCAGGGCCAGCAGTCCACAATGCACGTGCACCAATGTAATACATTGTTATGCAGCATGGTGCCAGAGGATAGGATAGAGGGCCTGACACCGCGTTGGACTGGATACGATTATGGCACGGCCATTAGCAGCCCAAATGCACCCACGTAATATGTTTATTACTTGGCGCAGTGTGGTGCCGCAGGGGATCAAAGTGCCAAACTTAGTCCGATACTTGAAACAGAAGGGCCTGACTCCATGTCAGACTCGAACCAATGATAGTGCGGCCAGCAGCAGCCCAACACTTCCTGTTGGACAAAGTTCGACATCAGGAGCTGGGGAGAATGTTCCACCTTCTGACCACAGCCAACATTGAAGTGGAAAGGATTAAAAGCTGCAACTGAGTCCAGTCATAGCCGATGTGCATAATCCGTTCCCTCCTCATGCCCTCCCGATCACGCTCCTGAATAACTGTGCATAGCGTCTGTAGCTGGTAGAGTTCTGGGCATGCAAAGTTCAGAAACAATTTTAATGGTTGTAATGGTTTTTATTTTTAATTCACGTGTGTTGTAACGTATACAAGCTGTACCCTGCGTACAAATTTCCAGGCGCCTTAATTACGTTTACCTAAAAAGAACCATACATTGCCACGGTGTCTTAAAACATTATATGTGTTCAGAGTATTTGTAACATCACACAATCTGCTATATAGGGAGAAAAGCAGATGTATTGGAGATTCTAACAATATTCTTTTTGTAACCATTGCATAACAAGATATGAAATAAATTGGAAAGAAACAGTAAGATGAGCAAGACTAATGCAAAAAAAAAAAGCAAAAAATATATACTAAATGACAGACTAGAGAAATGTAGTGACCAACCAAGCATCACGGAGCTTTATTCATCTCCAAGGAGCGCCATAATTGCTCACTGGCGGATCTGTATAGACTAAGTTGGAAAGCTGAAGACAATGGGAAGAGTCTATAAAAAAACAACTCATAATACTTAAGCTGTATGACGAAAGGAGCGGAACTTGGGTGACTCTTTGAATGCTGACCACGGCCACCACCACGTTTTAATAAACTTTTAATACAGTTCACAGTTTGTGGCCATCATCTCCTTATAAGCAATTTCCCATAATGTTTAATGCAACTCAGGGTTCTTCTCTGTGTCGCCCTGCATCCTTGTTATCATACGATGGAAGATGGATTAAGTTATCTTTTCATTCCAACTCTGCACTGATTCCCATGAGAATAAAGCACTACATTATGTAGGTACTACTGTGCCACCTGAAGCAGTCATTCATGATCGTTTCTACTGACAGTTTGCGGCAAGACTGTCCTTTGGGATTGAGAGCTGAAGGGAAAGCAGGAGGCACCTCACACCTCACCTCTATGGAGCTGGTAAACACCTTTATGTTCACTTGTCACCCACTTTTAAGCAGGGCTGGACCGAGCAAGGGATAGGGATACATTCAACCCAACCACCCACCTTCTCTGCTGACTACTAGATTAGGTCGGTATAATCATCCTGAGGCGGGCAACATACACGAAAAGCAATTGACCCGAGGCTCCACCTAGATTTATAACACAATTGCTGTACTGCATGAATCAAGCACGTGCGTGAGGAGGGCTTTGGGGCATACGAGAGGAGTCGCCGCCGGGAGATTTGGGCGCAGGATACAGCCGGTATGGCTGATCCTGCTCCTGCACAAGTTCCTGGCAACGTTAAATACTATTGCCCCTCCAGACTGCCATGGATGGTGGGGAAGTAAGTAAATAATTTGGCTTCCAGCAATTGCTGGAGGCCGAATTATAGTGTTTTAAAAGTAACTGTAGCGCCATCTTCTGATGGCGCTGAAGTTACTCACTGTGCGCTGCTATAGTCGCAATTCCTATTATGGGCTGTGGTGGCGCCGGCTGCGCCCAAATCTCCTGCGCTTGAATATAAGTGGACTTCTGCGTCTGTGTATCCCTGGGACGGCGGACTGCTTGTTTTATGCCATCTGGCATTCCATCTTCTAGATTTGGTCTTTTACCCTGGGTACTTTCCTGATTTTTATACGGTTGTGTTCCTCTGAGGAAGCGGCTTCTAGCCGGGAAACACGTGTCAGACAACCTGGTTCTGTCATATGAAGCTTTGTATGATGTGTCTACATTTCACGACGGCAATCGAGAAGATTTTAGATATTATTGAAGAATAAAGACTGTTCGCTGTTCCTACAAAAAAAAAACTATAGTCTTGTGACTGTTTCTGTACATTTTATATACGTTACTGGGGTGGAACCATACTGAAGTGTTTTAGCTGTGATCATTTGTGACGCTGGAATGAAAGTGTTCGGACTTTGGGTGCTCAAGCACCACCCATTTTTTTACTACTGACATATGGACCACTTTTCTCAGAGACTACCTCTCCTCACTGGGGTCCTATCACAGCCTATGGAGAGTGGTAGTTCAGAGAAGTAATCCAAGCTCCGAGGTGTGAAACAGAGCCGGAAAGCTTGCCATCTCCATGTCTGACTGACCGATGATCAGAAGGGACGTGGCTGCTAGAGAGTATGGGAAAGAGGCAATCTGTTCATAAACATTGCTGGACTGGAGGAGCTAGGAGTAAGAGCATAGCTGGCGGGGCTGGTGACTACACCACCCACTCCGGAATCCAGGCTGTGTCCTCCGTGTCATGAAGGATGGGGCACCCCTATTGCTAGGAGGCAAGGTCCATGCATTACTGCTGTCTGAGGTGGGGGTGAAGCAGGGAGGAGCCAACTATTGATGTGGGGAATGGGGTTGTAGGAATAGGCCACCTATTGCTGATGTCTGAAGGGGCGGGTGGAGTAGGTAGTCTACCTATACAGGGCCGGCGCTTACCTATAGGCAAATGGGGCAATTGCCCCAGCCCCCCCTAATCCATATGAGCCCCTAAGTGTCCCCTTCACTTCATTTAGTCATATGGCTGCCGGACAGATACCCCCGTGCACCCCCCCCCCCCCCATGCTGTGGCTGCCGGACAGATCCCCCCTTGCTCGCTTCTCCCCCGCCCACACTGCCACACCACAGGGCAACAAAGGCAATGGGAAAGAGACACACTCACCTCCTGAATGATCCAGGCGATGCAGCTCCCGTCTGTCTCCCCCCTGTAGTTACTCTGGCCTTCACTTCCTGCTTCAAGTAGAGAAGCAGGAAGTGCAGGACAGAGTAACTACAGGGGAAACAGACAGGAGCTGCATCGCCTGGATTGTTCCAGAGGTGAGTGTGTGTCTCTCCCACTGCCCATAGCGCGAGGGAGGGGGATCTGGCCGGCAGCCCCACAGTGGGGGGAGAGTGTGAGGGTATCTGGCCGGCAGCTAATTTAGTCTGATGGGGGCATATCAGGCTACTGTCCTGGGGATAAAGGGGGTACTTCTGGCTAGTTATTGGGAATTAGGAGGGAGCACATCTGGCTATCACGGGGGGGGGGGGGTTACTTTTGCCCCTGGGTCCCCATTGTAGCTGAAATCGGCCCTGTATCTAAGGTGGCAGGGGGGAGCAGAGAGAGGCCACCCACTGTTGCTGTAGGAGAGGGGCAGGGAGAGTCTACCTACTGCTGATGGGAGGCCCTTTTTTAGACTTGAGCACCACCCCCTTAAGGATCCTTTGCATGGCCCTGGCATGAACACAGTACCAGAGCTACAGCAGCATGACGTTTCAGTAACAGTTTAGTCGGCAGTGACCAAAATGTCTTTTTGCTGTAGCTCTGCTTCAGTATTTGTGCAAAAAAACTATTGTGCTATAAATCCAGGTGGAGTCCCGGCTTAATTGCTTTTTGTATAGACTTTTCTCCTCGATGTCTAGGGTTCCGGGTTTGACTCCTTGGGCAATAATGTATATGCTGATAAACTGGAGATTGAGTATGTGGTGTCCCTTTATATACGGGTGCAACATTCACACCACATTTTTTACTGTTCCCCCCCGTTTGTAGTTGTCAGACATGCAATCAACTCTGCTGGTAAAGCAGAGAAAGGCAAGTTGTATAAAATGGGTACAGTCAGAGGATGCTCGTCTTCACATGGAATCGGCAGCAGAGTATGCATACAGTGCTCTCTGCACATCCACTTTGTTTTGCTCCTCATAGCATTTTCTTGTGCTCAGTGATGTCAGCTAACTGCACAGGGAGATAGCAGGAAGAGATACTCAAGGTAGCTGGGAATACCTCCCTGTTCAGGCTCTGTAAATAGTAAGTGAGGAATCCCTCTCCATCCTGCCTGATCCTCACCATTTCTGGTTGACCCTCTCTACCAAGCCTAAATCACTCTACCCCTCGAGGCATGGTCCTTACTCCTCTACCCATCAAGGCTGATCCTCACCATTTCTGGTTGACCATCTCTACCAAGCCTAACTCCTCTACCCATCAAGGCATAGCCCTAACTCTACCCATAGAGGATGATCTTCACCATTTCTGGTTGATCTTTTTCTACCAATCCTACCTCCTCTACTCAACAATGCATGGTCCTAACTCCTCTACCCATCGAGGCAGATTCTCACTATTTCTGATTGACCCTCTTTGCCAAACCTAATTCCTCTACCCATCAAGGCATGGTCCTTACCATTTCTGGTTGACCCTCTCTACCAAGCCTAACTCCTCTACTCATAAAGGCTGATCTTCAGGATTTCTGGTTGACCCTCTCAACCAAGCCTAACTCCTTTACTCATGGAGGCATGGATCTGTTAAATTCTTTAGGTATGCGATACATGTCAAAGTAACATCCACACAATCTGAGAAAAAATGACTCATCACACCATGCCACTTCTTCCATTGTCCAGTTCTGATAACCACTATAAGAAATTTTGTTAGTGAACAGGGACACAGTGCTCTGCATGGGTACCCTGACTTGTTTGCATCTTCTTTTGTTATCGGATCAGGTGGGTTTAGCCTTTAACCTCCGTAAACATCAATAAGCCTTGGGTACACATGATATTGTCATTGTTTCATTAAAGGTATTATTTTGGTAGGTACTAACTGCTGCTTACTGGGAACACCCGACAAGGTCTGCCATTTTGGAGTAGGTCTAAGTAGGTCTAGCCTAGTCTTTCAACTATTACAATTTCTCAAGGCTCTCCAACTTTCTCCACAACCCAAGAATATTCTGTTAGGTATTTTCTGGTTGAACTCGATGGAGGGATGTCTCTTTTCAACCTGTGTATTGGGTTCCCTTGCCCTGAAAATTGTCCATAGAATATTAGACATTTGTTCGTGAGCCCTGCTAAGGGTTATTTGGTGATGTGACTTAGTCAGTTTAATCTGTAAACCGCTGTAGTAAAAGTATTGGTGCTATATAAATGTGTAAACAAGAATAGCTACTGTGAAGAAGCAGAGATTTTTCCACCAAACCTTTTAGTAGAGACTATCCATTTATGTTATCAGTCACTACAGTCCATGCACAGTGGCTGGACCAGAGATGCTATGCTCTCAGAACCAGCCTTAAGTAGGAAAACATTAATGACGACCTACTTTTACTTCAGGCTAAGCAGTTTGTGGTGGTTGCACCTCAAACACATTCCAGTCAATGACACAAACTTTGTAGACACTTACCAGACCTTGACGTTTATATAAAGTCCACTTACAGATCACATGGACAACACATGATCTTTTCTTATAATTTTTCAGATACTCCACATTGTCCTCCCATCTATAATGACATGGCGCACATCACCTAGCAAAACAAAACTTTTTACCACACTAAAACAGATCAAAATGGAGGCTCTTCAGTAGTCCAAGGAGATCATTGTTCAGGTTTAACAGCTGTTAGACCTCTGCTGCTTTGGAAACTTTATCTCCTTAATGACTAGCTTGAGAGTACGGTCAACTGGTTATTACTTTCCTCAAAGCTCTGTGGTGAAATCAACCCTTCTTTACTAGACTTCAGCAAAATTAACAAATCATGACTTCTGTTTGCCTTCCGCTTATATACCGATGAACTACCCTTGCCAAATTCACATTATGACCATTTCTGAATGTGTGCAATGACCTAATGGACTCCCTACCTCTTACGGTGCAGTAACAGTGCCTGATGCAGCAGCTGTCACTCACACCACGTGAATCCAGAAGTCCTAAGAGACTCTTAAGACGAAGTTTGAAAGTGAAACGTAATGCTAACACTGGGAATCGAATAGTTTTGCTATAACATTTCAGGGTTTTCATGATACTTTAAAAGAAACCAGTCCTGCGTGGAGGAAATCTTCCAAATTGTAAACGACTTCAGCCAAACCTGTCAAAGCCTTTGCTACACACTACGCTAATGAACCGTGGCGTTTGGAATACAAATGAGATATGCCCAGAGGGAGAGACAAATCAATGTAGTAATTACAGGTTGAGCCAAGCCAGCATCTCGCCGTTCGCCATGCCGCTATTACTGGTGATTGACTTCTGAGGCAGCGCAAGTATTTATCCCCAAACGCAGATTTCTTCTCACCTCCAACGGTCTGTGTATGGAAGAGGGAATACACCCCACAAAAAAGTGTTTTTGGTTGTCTCACTGCAGCTTCTGTGGTCTCCAAACATATGTTCTACCCACAGTGAATATTTTCAGAGATCAGCAACACTCATAAAACTATTGGCACGCTTTCCCTGTCTTTACAGAAAATCAAATGTCAACACTGCTCTGGACTCTTTCGTTTTTCCTTTTTTTTTGTGTGCGCGTATGATTTATTGCCAAAAAACATTCAAAAGTGCAGTCATCAAATGCTTAATCTACTTGATACAATGATATACAGTACTGTGGAAAAGGCTTAGGGACTGATGCAGTAAACTCAAGCAATTTTATCTTACTAGAAATGGGAGTACCGACCACTAACCCTTAGTGCCAAGTGCATTACCCCACGCATTACCATAGCAATTTAAGTGCGTTAACCTGGTAACGAATGTGGCACTAATGGGCAATGGCCAGTGTTCCCCCTGTGCTTTTAATGGTAAAATTGGCATGTGCTCCCTGTACACAGAAACTTTACCAGTGTTTAGTGCAGCAGGCCCCTAAGCACTTAAAAAGATCCTGTAAGCAAAAAAAGTGCCCCAATGAGGTATTTACATTACAAAGAGGAAGCCTTTGGATCCCAATGAGGCCAGGACTGTAGAGTCGGAGTTGGATGATTTTTGTACCGACTCCACAACTCCAAATGAGGCTTCCTCCGTTCTCCTGTGTAGCCCCAATACAGCTCTGGCACCACCTGACATTCCACCAACAAGCTCATCAGTAGATGTACGCAGATGCAGTACAGGGCGAAGATATCTCAGCCCAAATAGGTCCGCTCTACTGCGCATGCCCAATCAGGCTCACCTATTTCCACTGGAGCCCGGGGGGAGCTGGTACTGTGCCTGCGCTGGATCCCAAAGGTAAATATTGCCATCTGCTGCTGATTGAGGGAGCCAGTTGTGGACGGTGCTGCACAGTAGGAAGGGAGGAAGGAAGAAGCCTCATTAGGATCCAGAGGCTTCCCTCCTCCCGAGGTAAGTATCTCCCCTGGGGCACTTCTTTATTACAGTTTTAAAAAATGGGACTGTTTACAAAAATAATGTATGAATATTTTTTTTGATCACTATATAAACATCTCTGATAACCCTTTGCCTATTAATAGTGTTAGGGCCTGTTACCACTACATGCAGATTGGATGCAGAATGGATGCAGAAAAACTGACTCCAATGAACGCCTATGGGCCTGTTTCCACTAAACACGATTTTTCTGATGCAGATTTACCCATAGGCATTCATTGGAGTGTTTGAATTCTTAACAACCGCATACTCCTAACTGCCGCTGTTCAGCACTGAACAAGCAGGCAGGGTCAGAAGGAGTTCACTGACTTGGGTGTCATATTGCATTTCACATGACTCTGATGCTTTCTCCTTCCAAACATGACATGCAAGTCTGTGAGCTCCTCCTGACCCTGTCCGCTTGTTCAGTGCTGAACGGCGGTAATCAAGAGTGTCTGCATGTTGTGAATTTTCTTTGCCGAATATTTCAAAAATTTCAATCATCAGTCCAGAGAACCTGCTGCTATTTTTCTACAGTCCAAACCTTAAGATGTAGTATGCAGGTGAGTCATTTGGATTTTTATTACATCAGTGCAAAGGCTTTTTGGCCACTAATTTTCCATGAAGACCACTTTTATAATGCACAACAGTTTCAAAACATTTTATAGGTTGTAAAGAATTGAAAATGATCGTTTGTTAAATTTGCAGCATTAGGAGGTCATATTTACTGGAATCAAAATCTATTTCAATCAGAAACGTTTTAACAGGCCAAGGGCTTTTCAGAAACATAGAGGCCACGCTCCTCTTCTGGCACGAGTGCCACCGTACTGCACCTGCATGAGTATGGACAGGCGTGTGCAATTAGCCTGAGCCACTCTGTGCAGGCGCGCCCATGCTTGCGTGGGTGCAGCATGGCCAGGCTCATTTCAGAACAGAACTGCAGCCTCCATGTGCAGGAGGCTTCCGGGTAGAGGCAGAGGATCAGAGTGCAGCATGGGAAGCCTCTGGAGTATCCAAAGGCTTCCCTCTCCTTAGGTAAGTATTTTCTTTTTGCACAATTTTGACAAAAAGGACAGCACATCTACAAAATACATGATGGTAGATACGGGGCGTGGATACATAGTGAGGTTTACAAACCCTATGTATGTATTTCACTTCTACAGTTTGAATACTGATAAGACAATCTACAGTAGAGTCCCGGTTATCCAGAAATCAACTGACCAGCAGTCTCAACCAACCCGCACAAATCTCTGGCGGTACTCTCAGTGGTGAAGGCCAATTTCTTAGGCTGTCAGTGGGCTCTGCTGTGCTTAAAGAGGCACTGAAGCGGAAAAAATAAAATATGATATAGTGAATTGGTTGTGTACTATGAATAATTACTAGAAGATTAGCAGCAAAGAAAATATTTTCATACTTTTATTTTCAGGTATACAGTGTGTTTTCTAACATTGCATCATTCTCTAATATGTGCAGATTACACAACACTCAGCATTCAAAATGAGTCTTTCAGAGCAGTCTGTGAAGTAATTGAACTCTCCTCTGCCAGAGGAAAAGTAAACAGTTCACTTGCAGTTGAGATAATAAAAGTCAGATAACAGCCCTCTCCACGACTAAACTAAACTTAGTGGGAGAGTTAATGGCTTGTTTGCATAGAGATAACAACTGGAGTTTCTTAACTCTTCCTGTACTGGAAACAATTAGACTGATGTATCTGATCTTAAAGAGAACCCGAGGTGGGTTTGAAGAATATTGTCTACATACAGAGGCTGGATCTGCCTATACAGCCCAGCCTCTGTTGCTATCCCAAACCCCCCTAAGGTCCCCCTGCACTCTGCAATCCCTCATAAATCACAGCCATGCTGCTGACAAACAGCTTGTCAGAGCTGGCTGTGTTTATCTCTATAGTGTCAGTCTGCTGCTCTCCCCGCCTCCTGCAGAACTCCAGTCCCCGCCTGCATCCCTTCCCTCCCTGCTGATTGGAGGGAAGGGACGGGGGCAGGGACCGGAGCTATGCAGGAGGCGGGGGAGCAGCTGAGACTGACACTACAGATGTAAACACAGCCTCAAAGCACGGCTGTGATTTATGAGGGATTGCAGAGTGCAGGGGGACCTTAGTGGGGTTTAGGATAGCAACAGAGGCTGGGCTGTATAGGCAGATCCAGCCTCTGTATGCAGATAACATTCTTTAAACACACCTCGGGTTCTCTTTAATGTTTTATTTCCTAGCTGTACTACACATACAAATCATAATATCATAATTTTTTTTTCGCTTCAGTGTCTCTTTAACCACTTAAGGACTGCAGTCATAAAACCCCTTAAAGGGGAACTTCGGCCTAAACAAACATACTGTCATCAAGTTACATTAGTTATGTTAATTAGAATAGATTTTGGCGCGTGGTTTGGACGTTTTTACGCATGGAGGCCTTTTTGTACGCGTCGCTAGGACGCTTTTACGCATGGATGCTATTGAGAATCTTATGCGTACATTTTTACGCTTTGCTAGGACGCTTTTACGCATGGAAACGGATGACGTCATTCGTTCCGTTTTTCAGCAGTACGCTTCTCGCATTGCCCCCTGGGAGAGCAGTCTGTCGCTGTCCCTGGGCGCTATCTTTATGCAATAAAGAGCTTGAATACATCCACGTGGTGCTGCTGATCTCTTCAACCGATGTCTTAGGAGCTGCTGGACCACAGCGCCACATCAGCCTAGCACACGGATACCCTCACCAGGGTGCCTATCGACTGTGGTGCAACATGGATATGGTCCGAGATGCTGGCACCGTGAGTGGTAATGAACGCAACCTGGCGGCCATCACCCTTGCCTATGCGGTTGAGGAGGCGGCACAGATTATGGCAGAGGCGGCTGGTGAGACCTCCTTTCTACAAAAACCGGATCCTAAGCCCCTGAAAAGAGAACTGGAACAGCTGAAGCGTCGGCGCATTGACCTCGACTTGCACGCCAAAACTTTGGCCGAGTACCACAGATGTGGACGTATCCCAAGACAGATGAGAGCAAATGTGGCCCCACTTCTCTTCCCTAGAGATGGTGATTTCTGCGTTGGATGGGAACATATTTGGAATAAAGCGGCCTTCGACGCCATGGTGCACACTGTGGTGAGAATTCGCAAGGAGCTTCCAGTGATCGATTCTAAGATCTCTACGATCGAATCCAGCCTTGAGGAACTTTTGCCTGTTGAGGAGCTTACTCAGTATGAGGATCAATTACAACTCCGTATGGACACTTACCTAAATACAGATGAAGAGGAGAAACGTATGAAGTTCCAGCGTGACCCAATGGATTATTCCTCGGGCTTTGTATATGCCTGGCAGAAGGCTCCAAGTGCTCGTAAGAGGAGACCTCCCTTCCAAAGACCAAGGCGTCCTGGAAAACCAGGCCAACCTAAGGGCCCGGCTCCGTCTGACGGTGAGGCATCATCAGATGTCCCAGTATCTTCTGGGGGTGAGAGTTCGCCTACTACACGTCGAAAAAACGACGAGGGGGCAAATGGTACAAGCGAAGATGCCGGAAGCAACAAGCAGGTCCCCAAAACCAACAAAATGAATCTTCGACAACACAAAAATTAGTTGTCAATATTTCACATCATGTGCTCTCGAATTAGGAAACTAGGGCCCTTAATCATGGTTTGGGTTTCTGCCCCACCAACCCTCCGGATTTCTTCCTCATGGAACAGGAATGCTATCGCTTTTTGCGAAGTATTAAATTGAAGGCCTTCTTCTCCACTAACTCTTTTTTACCTCGACAACGAATTGAAAGGGAAGGACTTTTTTCATTAAGGGGCTATCAGCTTACGAATAAGAGTTCCTTTGTTCCACCCAGCCACCCCACTATTGATATCTTTGCTTCTAAATTGATGGATGGAATCAAGGCAATGGAGCGGGGCTTTAACAATGGTCATTTGAAGATCAAATCAAATTTAAGTCGTTCTGAAAGGGATGCGCTGGCCTCTATACAGAGGAACTCTGATATCACTGTTCGGGCAGCGGATAAGGGGGGAGCAGTGGTGGTCATGGACACTAGTTATTACAGAGAGGAGATTTTATCGCAGCTTGCCCATACCTTAGTCTACAAGAAATTAAGTGGTGACCCCATTCGGAGGATTTGTTCACGCATTAAGTCCGTTATTGATGATGCATACTTTAGGGGTACCATCGATGAAGAGTTAAGGAAATTCCTCTACTGTGACCACCCTGCGACCCCCAAATTTTATACTTTACCGAAAATTCACAAGAACCTACTCCGGCCACCAGGGAGAACCATTGTGGCCGGGGTATGTTCAGTGTTTGTCCCTTTGGCTAAGTTTCTGGATAAGCTTTTGCAGCCCTTCGTTGTGTCTTTAGATTCTTATCTGAAGGACACCACTATGTTTTTGGAGAAGCTGGGTAAACTTCAGATTGATTGCACGGATCTCGCGCTGGTTACATTGGACGTCGAGGGCCTCTAACCTCCATCCCACATGATGGGGGTGTAGAGGCTATCGATTGGTTTCTTCTTACACAGTCTGACCTGACCGTTGAACAGAGAAAGTTTGCAGTTTCACTCTTGAAGATTATCTTGGAGGAGAACTACTTTGAGTTCGAGGGTGTCTTCTATCAGCAATTACGGGGGACGGCAATGGGTTCCAATGTGGCCCCCTCCTACGCAAATCTTTTCATGGGCCTCTACGAAGAGGCATTCGTCTACACCAGCATGTACTTCCGCCAACATGTGGTTTGTTGGTGGAGGTACATTGACGATATTTTTTGCGTTTGGAGGGGGCCACAGTTGACCCTTAACTCATTCATTGAGGAGCTTTCGAGCAAATGCCCCCCCCCATTAGATTGACGGCACACTTTGACTCGAAGAGTGTTTCCTTTCTGGATACTCAGGTTGTCTTGGGACCCAGTGGTTTTCAGACAGATCTGTATGTTAAACCAACAAATAGAAATTCTGTTTTGGAATTCTCTAGCTTCCACCCCAGGTCGACTAGGGAACACATTCCTGGTGGACAATTGCAGAGAGTCTCCAGGATTGTGTCGGATTCTGGCCAGTGCGAGATTCGTCTTAATGAAATGAGGGAAAGATTTAGGTCAAGGAGGTACCCTGAACACACCCTGGTATCCAATAGACCCACCAGAAGACGTCATGGAGGAGTGAGACTCCCTTTTGTTTCCAGGTACAATGCCTGCAGCTATAAGATGGGGTCCATTGTACGGCAGCATTGGGGCCTCTTACAAAGTGCTTTTCCTCAGGTTCCGGAGTTTAAATTTCCTCCTTTGTTATCCTTCAAACGAGCCCCTACGATCAGGGACAAGATTCAAGCACGCACACCTCGAGCTGTGGTACAGAGCGGCCGAAATGGCACCTTTCCATGTCTAGGATGTCATATGTGTGGCTTGATTTTTAAGGGAGATAAGTTCAGGCACCCGTCCAAGGGTACTGAGTTCAGCATACGTGGGCGGTATACATTTGATTCTTCATATGTAGTTTATATACTAAAATGCCCATGTGGGCTATTATATGTGGGAGAGACCACTCAGCGACTGCGTGAACGTATCTCCTCACATAAATCGGCCATCAGGACCAAGAATATGTCCCAATCTGTCTCGGCCCATTTTACCCAGTTCCGCCACTCTATACCACAGCTCCGTGTGCAAGTTATAGATGGGGTTCCTGTTCATTTTAGAGGAAATAGGGAAAAGGAATTACTTAGACGGGAGGCGGGTTGGATTAGGAGGTTGGGTACCCTGGGAGGGGGCGGTCTCAACCGTGATTGTGACCTTTGTTTTTGCATTTAAATTTTTATATCCTATCTGAGTACAAGATTCATTGATACATTGTGCCTTCACATGTTCTTGTGCGGTCTGCTATGCTGCGTCGGCGGTGTGCTGACTGCCGAGTCCAGCTATGTGTGTTTCCCTTGTGGTTACACTTTGAGTATTCTGGGGGTTGCTACTTTTTGATGTGCAGGTCTCTTTATTGTTATTGTATCTTTTACATCTAATACAACGATTTATCTATAAGGGTGGTTATCTCTCATGGCACACTCAGCCTTACTTTACCACAGCACTAGCATTTTTTCGCTTTTGGTCATCATCTGATGTTTTATGGTGCTGACTTCGTCAGCATGTTCGGCTTTATATGCGTTTTATGCGCCAGTTTGCGTATTTTTGCATTCGGCATAGCGGCTATTCTATATTGTTCTGTATTTGATTTTATGCGTACGTTTTTTCTGCGTTTTTTTCGCGTTTTTGGCACGTGGTTTGGACGTGTTTACGCATGGAGGCCTTTTTGTACGCGTACGCTTTTACGCATCGCTAGGACGCTTTTACGCATGGATGCTATTGAGAATCTTATGCGTACATTTTTACACATTGCTAGGACGCTTTTACGCATGGAAACGGATGACGTCATGACGTCATTCGTTCCGTTTTTCAGCAGTACGCTTCTCGCATTGCCCCCTGGGAGATTGGGAGGAGCGTTATGACATTGCTGTGGTTTCCCATCAGGTCCTCCTGACTTGGTAAGTGCTGATTGGCCATTGGGGTTATGACACTTTTCAAATCATGCTGTGGTAACGGCTGCTGATTTACATATCTGTTTCCCATCAGGTCCTCTCATTATGCTTTGCCCTGTGATTGGATACTTATGCTTTTTTGTATTGTGATGTTATCTGATTGGTCCATGTGACCCTATTGAAACTGTATATAAATGCCTTTATGTTTGCTATCTCTTTTGAGTGAGCCTATACAGCTTGAGAAAGGAGCTTGTCTCCGAAACAGCGTCTGTCGCTGTCCCTGGGCGCTATCTTTATGCAATAAAGAGCTTGAATACATCCACGTGGTGCTGCTGATCTCTTCAACCGAATTAGAATAGATAGGTAATATAATCTCTTACCCATCCTGTTTTAAAAGAACAGGCAAATGTTTGTGATTCATGGGGGCTGCCATCTTTGTCATGGGGGCAGCCATCTTTTTGGTTGAAAGGAGGTGACAAGGAGCAGGAGACACAGTTCCAACTATCCTGTGTCCTGATTACCCCTCCCAGCTGCACACGCTAGGCTTCAAATGTCAAATTCAAAATGTAAAAAAAAAAATTGCACCAAAACAGCAGAAAGAGAACAACAAAATCAGAAATCCCATCATGCTTTGCACAGCATCAGGGGAAAAAAGCCCGGGCAGTTTTCTTCTGTGCAGCTAAAAATGAGGTTTGTATAAGAGAAACAAAGTTCTGATGCTGTGAAACTGTTAAAGAAACACAAAGCCTTTTCAGTGCTGCTGAGTCGATTTTTAGTCCGGATGTTCACTTTAAGGACCAGAGCCTTTTTTTCCATTCAGACCACTGCAGCTTTAACGGTTTATTGCTCGGTCATACAACCTACCACCTAAATGAATTTTACCTCCTTTTCTTGTCACTAATACAGCTTTCTTTTGGTGCGATTTGATTGCTGCTGTGAGTTTTACTTTTTATTATATTCATCAAAAAAGACATGAATTTTGTCAAAAAAATGACTTTTTTTACTTTCTGTGCTGACATTTTTCAAATAAAGTAAAATTTCCTATACATTTGAGCGCGAAAGTTATTCTGCTACATGTCTTTGATTAAAAAAAAAACATTCAGTGTATATTTATTGGTTTGGGTAAAAGTTATAGCGTTTACAAACTATGGTGCAAAAATGAGGTGCTACAATTCCAGGATAGTATAAATACCCCCCAAATGACCCCATTTTGGAAAGAAGACATCCCAAAGTATTCACTGAGAGGCATGGTGAGATCATAGAAGATTTTTTTTTTGTCACAAGGTACCGGAAAATGACACTTTGTGACAAAAAAAAGGGGGGAAAAAAGTGTCCATTTCTTCTAACTTGCGACAAAAAAAAAATGAAATCTGCCACAGACTCACCATGCCCCTCTCTGAATACCTTGAAGTGTCTACTTTCCAAAATGGGGTCATTTGTGGGGTGTGTTTACTGTCCTGGCATTTTGGGGGGTGCTAAATTGTAAGCACCCCTGTAAAGCCTAAAGGTGCTCATTGGACTTAGGGCCCCTTAGCGCAGTTAGACTGCAAAAAAGTGCCACACATGTGGTATTGCCTTACTCAGGAGAAGTAGTATAATGTGTTTTGTGGTGTATTTTTACACATACCCATGCTGGGTGGGAGAAATATCTCTGTAAATGACAATTTTTTGATTTGTTTTACACACAATTGTCCATTTACAGAGATATTTCTCCCACTCCGCATGGGTATGTGTAAAAATACACCCCAAAACACATTATACTACTTCTCCTGAGTATGGCGATACCACATGTGTGGCACTTTTTTGCACCCTAACTGCGCTAAGGGGCCAAAGTCCAATGAGTACCTTTAGGATTTCACAGGTCATTTTGCGACATTTGGTTTCAAGACTACTCCTCACGGTTTAGGGCCCCCTAAAATGCCAGGGCAGTATAGGAACCCTACAAATGACCCCATTTTAGAAAGAAGACACCCCAAGGTATTCCGTCAGGAGTATGGTGAGTTCATAGAATATTTTATTTTTTGTCACAAGTAAGCGGAAATTGATTTTAATTGTTTTTTTTTTCACAAAGTTTCATTTTCCGCTAACTTGTGACAAAAAATAAAATCTTCTATGAGCTCACCATACTCCTAACGGAATACCTTGGGGTGTCTTTTTGAGACTGATTGATGGGTGATCAGTGGGTGATTAGATGGCAGAACAGATGTAAACAATGCACTTTGGAGGTGATCTGAGGGTAGGTCTGGGGCAATCTGATGGTGTGGGTGGGTGATCAGATTGCCCGCAAGGGGCAGGTTAGGGGCTGATTGATGGGTGGCAGTGACAGGGGGTGATTGATGGGTGGCAGTGACAGGGGGTGATTGATGGGTGATTACTAGGTGATTGACAGGTGATCAGTGGGTTATTACAGGGAAGAACAGATATAAATATTGCACTGGCGAATTGATAAAGGGGGGGGGGTCTGAGGGCAATCTGAGCGTGTGGGGCGGGTGATTGGGTGCCCGCAAGGGGCAGATTAGGGTCTATTCTGATGGGTAACAGTGACAGGTGGTGATAGGGGATGATCGATGGGTAATTAGTGGGTGTTTACAGGAGAGAATAGATGTACACACTGCACTTGGGAGGTGATCTGACGTCGGATCTGCGGGCGATCTATTGGTGTGGGTGGGTGATCAGATTGCCCGCAAGGGGCAGGTTAGGAGCTGATTGATGGGTGGCAGTGACAGGGGGTGATTGATGGGTGGCAGTGACAGGGGGTGATTGACAGGTGATCAGTGGGTTATTACAGGGAAGAACGGATGTAAATAATGCACTGGCGAATTGATAAGGGGGTGTCTGAGGGCAATCTGAGCGTGTGGGCGGGTGATTGGGTGCCCGCAAGGGGCAGATTAGGGTCTAATCTGATGGGTGGTGATTGATGGGTAATTAGTGGGTGTTTAGAGTAGAGAACAGATGTAAACACTGCACTTGGGAGGTGATCTGATGTCGGATCTGCGGGCGATCTATTGGTGTGGGTGGGTGATCCGATTGCCCGCAAGGGGCAGATTAGGGGCTGATTGATGGGTGGCAGTGACGGGGCGATTGACAGGTGATTGACAGGTGATCAGGGGGGATAGATGCATACAGTACACAGGAGGGGGGGGGGGTCTGGGGAGAATCTGAGGGGTGGGGAGGTGATCAGGAGTACCCAGGGGGCAGTTTAGGGACTAAAAAAAAAAATAGCGTTGATAGTGACAGGGAGTGATTGATGGGTGATTAGGGGGGTGATTGTGTGCAAACAGTGGTCTGGGGGGTGGGCAGGGGGGGGTCTGAGGGGTGCTGTGGGCAATCAGGGGGCAGGGGGGGGCAGATCAGTGTGTTTGGGTGCAGACTAGGGTGGCTGCAGCCTGCCCTGGTGGTCCCTCGGACACTGGGACCACCAGGGCAGGAGGCAGCCTGTATAATACACTTTGTAAACATTACAAAGCGTATTATACACTACCTATCCGGCGATCGTCGGGTTAACAACCTGCCGGCGCTTCCGATTGGCCGGCGGGTTGACGTCGCGGGTGGGCGGAGCCTATTGCCGGCGGATGCGCGCGCATCCCGGCGCGCGATCCCCGGCAAAACAGTGCCCCAGGACCTGACGCCATTCTGCGTTACGTGGTCCTGGGGCTGCCTCTTTGCCGCCGCCAATATGAAGTAGGCGGTCGGCAAGTGGTTAAAGGGTACCTTAGCCCAAACAAAACATTTGGAAAAGGGAGTAGCCGTCATGTGTAGTGGGCTCTCCGCATGTCCACCACTGCCCCCGTTCTTCTCTGGCACCCTCCGTTGCTGTGTACTGACCCTCTAAAGCTACTTCCTGGTGGTGAGTGGTGGTGAAGATTGCGCATGCACTGACTAGTGACGTGCGGCCTTTCATTGCGCACCTGCGGCCGGGGAGCGCTCTGTGCATTATGCCACAACTACATAGTGCGCATGCACAGAGCGCTCCCAGACTTGTATGTGCAATAAAGGTCGCATGTCACCGGGCAACGCCTGTGCAATCTTCACCGCCCCTCCCAACCAGGAAGTAGTTTTGGAGGGTCGGTACATAGTAGCGGAGTGTGCCGGAGGATTAAGGGGGCATGAGGATAGCTCACTACACATGCCTGCTCCCCCCATTTTTAAAATTTCGTTTGGGCTTAGGTATCCTTTAAAGACTTGGTTCCATGGCTCTCCCAAGGTTACTGTATATACTCACGTATAAGCCTAATTTTTCAGCATAATATATGTGAATCATTGGAGCAGAATTGATGGTGGAGCAGGTTTTGTTACTGGCAGAGGAGAGTAGCGATCTTGCACTAGTGATCCTGCTCTTGCCAGCCGGCTGCCTGCTGTGTCCGTGCCCCAATCCCCTGCAACATGGTGTGCAGAGTGCGCTGCTCAAGACTAACTGTGTCCCCTGACTTGTGGAGCGGAGCGTGCAAGCAACGTGTCAGCAGTGCAAAACGATTGAGTTCATGGCAAGGGCTCATTTCCACTACGCAAGCGCAGATGCCGTGCATCAGCACAGCTCTGCTTTGCACGTGACTTCCCCGGGGGCAGCGCTTGCGATCCCATTCATTATAATGAATAGGATCGCGACCACCATGTCCTGCGATTCAATGGTGAATCGCAGCGCATGTATGGAAACATCAGAGTGCAGTCTATGGACTCTTTGATGTCCCTGCGATCGCATTTCCATAAGCGCGACTGAAAGCGCGCATATGGAAACAAGCCCTAAGTATACAGCGTTGGGTATAGAACTTTATAAGTTAGGCCTAATTTCAACATTGAGTCTCAAGCAACAAGAAAGCACACTTATTCTTCATCAACTGATTTCCGTTGGTGCTGGATAACAGAGACTCTGCTGTGTATTCGGGCTTCAAGTGAACTTAAATATTTCCTCCTGTTGAAAAGACACAACATATACTGAGAGTTATATAAATATGCATAAAATATGTAAACAAAAAAACGCAGCCAGCTAAAAAAAGACCTGGTGGGATTGTCAGGGAGTTATTACGACCCGTAACTGCAAGGATTTATTTATGTCCTATTATTATATTAGCAGATGACCCGGCCACAGCCAACCAACGCAGATGTATTCAGACTGATAGATGCATTGAAATAACATATTTGTCAAGCGAGCAGCTGCTAATTTCTGACGAATGTATCATAAAAATTATGGGCAGCATCTTCCCTAACATCTGTTGGGATCTTTGTTTTGTCTGTTCTGAATTATTGACATGAATTTTCTCTGGGATGTACTTGCTAACCAGCTATCGGTGCAAGTTATCTGCAGCGCTTGTGGGTTGTCGTATTCTATTATCTTCTCAGTGACGTCGTGCCTACCTGTCTCTCCCTGACGGTCTTCTCTATTAACCACTTGCCGACCGCCTACTTCATATTGGCGGCGGCAAAGTGGCAGCCCCAGGACCACGTAACGCAGATTGGCGTCAGGTCCTGGGGCACTCTCTGGCCGGGGATCGCGCGCTGGGATGCGCGCGCATCCACCGGCAATAGGCTCCGCCCACCCGCGACGTCAACCCGCCGGCCAATCGGAAGCGCCGGCGGGTTGTTAACCCCGCGATCGCCGCTACAAAGTGTATAATACACTTTGTAATGTATACAAAGTGTATTATACAGGCTGCCTCCTGCCCTGGTGGTCCCAGTGTCCGAGGGACCACCAGGGCAGGCTGCAGCCACCCTAGTCTGCACCCAAACACACTGATCTGCCCCCCCCTGCCCCCTGATCGCCCACAGTACCCCTCAGACCCCCCCCTGCCCACCCCCCAGACCACCATTTGCACACAATCACCCCCCTAATCACCCATCAATCACTCCCTGTCACTATCTGTCAACGCTATTTTTTTTTTTAGTCCCTAAACTGCCCCCTGCTCCCTCCTGATCACCCCCCCACCCCTCAGATTCTCCCCAGACCCCCCCAGACCCTCCCCCCCCCCCTGCGTACTGTATGCATCTATCCCCCCTGATCAACTGTCAATCACCCGTCAATCACCCCCTGTCACTGCCACCCATCAATCAGCCCCTAACCTGCCCCTTGCGGGCAATCTGATCACCCACCCACACCAATAGATCGCCCGCAGATCCGACATCAGATCACCTCCCAAATCCATCGTTTACATCTATTCTCTCCTCTAAACACCCACTAATTACCCATCAATCACCCCCTATCACCACCTGTCACTGTTACCCATCAGATTAGACCCTTGCGGGCACCCAATCGCCCGCCCACACACTCAGATTGCCCTCAACCCCCCCCCCCCCCCTTATCGATTCGCCAGTGCATTATTTACATCCGTTCTTCCCTGTAATAACCCACTGATCACCTGTCAATCACCCCCTGTCACTGCCACCCATCAATCACCCCCTGTCACTGCCACCCATCAATCAGCCCCTAACCTGCCCCTTGCGGGCAATCTGATCACCCACCCACACCAATAGATCGCCCGCAGATCCGACATCAGATCACCTCCCAAATCCATCGTTTACATCTATTCTCTCCTCTAAACACCCACTAATTACCCATCAATCACCCATCAATCACCCCCTATCACCACCTGTCACTGTTACCCATCAGATTAGACCCTTGCGGGCACCCAATCGCCCGCCCACACACTCAGATTGCCCTCAACCCCCCCCCTTATCGATTCGCCAGTGCATTATTTACATCCGTTCTTCCCTGTAATAACCCACTGATCACCTGTCAATCACCCCCTGTCACTGCCACCCATCAATCACCCCCTGTCACTGCCACCCATCAATCAGCCCCTAACCTGCCCCTTGCGGGCAATCTGATCACCCACCCACACCAATAGATCGCCCGCAGATCCGACATCAGATCACCTCCCAAATCCATCGTTTACATCTATTCTCTCCTCTAAACACCCACTAATTACCCATCAATCACCCATCAATCACCCCCTATCACCACCTGTCACTGTTACCCATCAGATTAGACCCTTGCGGGCACCCAATCGCCCGCCCACACACTCAGATTGCCCTCAACCCCCCCCCCCCCCCCTTATCGATTCGCCAGTGCATTATTTACATCCGTTCTTCCCTGTAATAACCCACTGATCACCTGTCAATCACCCCCTGTCACTGCCACCCATCAATCACCCCCTGTCACTGCCACCCATCAATCAGCCCCTAACCTGCCCCTTGCGGGCAATCTGATCACCCACCCACACCAATAGATCGCCCGCAGATCCGACATCAGATCACCTCCCAAATCCATCGTTTACATCTATTCTCTCCTCTAAACACCCACTAATTACCCATCAATCACCCCCTATCACCACCTGTCACTGTTACCCATCAGATTAGACCCTAATCTGCCCCTTGCGGGCACCCAATCACCCGCCCACACCTCAGAACGCCCTCAGACCCCAGCCCTGATCACCTCGCTAGTGCATTGCTTGCATCTATTTCCCCCCTCTAATCACACCTTGAGACACCCATAAATCACCTCCTGTCACCCCCTAGCACACCTACCCATCAGATCAGGCCCTAATTTGCCCCGTGTGGGCTCCTGATCACTCGGCCAAACCCTCAGATCCCCCTCAGACCCCCTTCCGATCACCTCCCCAGTGCATTGATTGCATCTATTTTTCCCTCTAACCGCCCCCTGAGACACCCATCAATCACCTCCTGTCACCCCCCTAGCACTCCTATCCATCAGATCAGGCCCAATACATCCTGTCATCTAAGAGGCCACCCTGCTTATGACCGTTTCCACAAAATTTGCCCTCTCATAGACCACCTGTCATCAAAATTTGCAGATGCTTATACCCCTGAACAGTCATTTTGAGAAATTTGGTTTCCAGACTACTCACAGTTTTGGGCCCGTAAAATGCCAGGGCAGTATAGGAACCCCACAAGTGACCCCATTTTAGAAAGAAGACACCCCAAGGTATTCTGTTAGGTGTATGATGAGTTCATAGAAGATTTTATTTTTTGTCAAAAGTTAGCGGAAATTGGATTTTTATTGTTTTTTTCACAAAGTGTCATTTTTCACTAACTTGTGACAAAAAATAAAATCTTCTATGAACTCACCATACCCCTAACGGAATACCTTGGGGTGTCGTCTTTCTAAAATGGGGTCACTTGTGGGGTTCCTATACTGCCCTGGCATTTTAGGGGCCCTAAACCGTGGGGAGTAGTCTAGAAAACAAATGCCTCAAAATGACCTGTGAATAGGACGTTAGGCCCCTTAGCGCACCTAGGCTGCAAAAAAGTGTCACACATGTAGTATCGCCATACTCAGGAGAAGTAGTATAATGTGTTTTGTGGTGTATTTTTACACATACCCATGCTGGGTGGGAGAAATCTCTCTGTAAATGGACAATTGTGTGTAAAAAAAATCAAAAATGTGTCATTTACAGAGATATTTCTCCCACCCAGCATGGTTATATGTAAAAATACACCACAAAACACATTATACTACTTCTTCTGAGTACGGCGATACCACATGTGTGACACTTTTTTGCAGCCTAACTGTGCTAAGGGGCCCAAAGTCCAATGAGTACCTTTAGGATTTCACAGGTCATTTTGAGACATTTGGGTTCAAGACGACTACTCACGATTTAGGGCCCCTAAAATGCCAGGGCAGTATTGGAACCCCACAAATGACCCCATTCTAGAAAGAAGACACCCCAAGGTATTCCGTTAGGAGTATGGTGAGTTCATAGAAGATTTTATTTTTTGTCACAAGTTAGCGGAAATTGATATGTATTGTTTTTTTTTTTTCACAAAGTGTCATTTTCCGCTAACTTGTGACAAAAAAAAAATCTTCTATGAACTCACCATACCCCTAACGGAATACCTTGGGGTGTCTTCATTCTAAAATGGGGTCACTTGTGGGGTTCCTATACTGCCCTGGCATTTTAGGGGCCCTAAACCGTGAGGAGTAGTCTAGAATCCAAATGCCTCAAAATGACCTGTGAATAGGACGTTAGGCCCCTTAGCGCACCTAGGTTGCAAAAAAGTGTCACACATGTGGTATCGCCGTACTCAGAAGAAGTAGTATAATGTGTTTTGAGGTGTATTTTTATACATACCCATGCTGGGTGGGAGAAATCTCTCTGTAAATGGACAATTGTGTGTAAAAAAAATCAAATAATTGTCATTTACAGAGATATTTCTCCCACCTAGCATCTGTATGTGTAAAAATACACCCCAAAACACATTATACTACTTCTCCTGAGTACGGCGGTACCACATGTGTGGCACTTTCTTGCACCCTAAGTGCGCTAAGGGGCCCAAAGTCCAATGAGTACCTTTAGGATTTCACAGGTCATTTTGCGACATTTGGTTTCAAGACTACTCCTCACGGTTTAGGGCCCCTAAAATGCCAGGGCAGTATAGGAACCCCACAAATGACCCCATTTTAGAAAGAAGACACCCCAAGGTATTCCGTTAGGAGTATGGTGAGTTCATAGAAGATTTTATTTTTGTCACAAGTTAGCAGGAAATGACACTTTGTGAAAAAAAACAATTAAAATCAATTTCCGCTAACTTGTGACAAAAAAAAAAATATCTTCTATGAACTCACCATCCTCCTAATGGAATACCTTGGGGTGTCTTCTTTCTAAAATGGGGTAATTTGTGGGATTCCTATACTGTCCTGGCATTTTAGGGGCCCTAAACCGTGAGGAGCAGTCTTGAAACGAAATTTCTCAAAATGACCTGTGAAATCCTAAAGGTACTCATTGGACTTTGGGCCCCTTAGCGCAGTTAGGGTGCAAAAAAGTGCCACACATGTGGTATCGCCGTACTCAGGAGAAGTAGTATAATGTGTTTTGGGGTGTATTTTTCCACATACCCATGCTGAGTGGGAGAAATATCTCTATAAATTGACAATTGTGTGTTAAAAAAAGAAAACAATTGTCATTTACGGAGATATTTCTCCCACCCAGCATGGGTATGTGTAAAAATACACCCCAAAACACATTATACTACTTCTCCTGAGTACGGCAATACCACATGTGTGGCACTTTTTTGCAGCCTAACTGCGCTAAGGGGCCCAAAGTCCAATGAGCATCTTTAGGCTTTACAGGGGTGCTTACAATTAGGCACCCCCCAAAATGCCAGGACAGTGAACACACCCCACAAATGACCCCATTTTGGAAAGTAGACACTTCAAGGTATTCAGAGAGTAGCATAGTGAGTCCGTGGCAGATTTCATTTTTTTTTTACGCAAGTTAGAAGAAATGGAAACTTTTTTTTTTTTTTTTTTTTGTTACAAAGTGTCATTTTCCGCTAACTTGTGACAAAAAATAAAATCTTCTATGAACTCACCATGCCTCTCACTGAATACTTTGGGATGTCTTCTTTCCAAAATGGGGTCATTTGGGGGGGATTTGTACTATCCTGGAATTTTAGCCCCTCATGAAACCTGACAGGTGCGCAGAAAAGTCAGAGATGCTTGAAAATGGGAAAATTCACTTTTGGCACCATAGTTTGTAAACGCTATAACTTTTACCCAATCCAATAAATATACACTGAATGGGGTTTTTTTTATCAAAGACATGTAGCAGAATAACTTTCGCGCTCAAATGTATAGGAAATTTTACTTTATTTGAAAAATGTCAGCACAGAAAGTTAAAAAAGTCATTTTTTTGACAAAATTCATGTCTTTTTTGATGAATATAATAAAAACTAAAACTCGCAGCAGCAATCAAATAGCACCGAAAGAAAGCTGTATTAGTGACAAGAAAAGGAGGTAGAATTCATTTAGGTGGTAGGTTGTATGACTGAGCAATAAACCGTGAAACCTGCAGTGGTCCGAATGGAAAAAAAGGCTCTGGTCCTTAAGGGGTTTTATGACTGCAGTCCTTAAGTGGTTAAAGGGAAACACAGAGCATTGGGAGGGAAAGCAGCTTTGGGGAACACATTTCATTCTCACCTCCACAGTAAGCCTCCATGTAACGGCGAGGTGGTGAGTTGGATACTGGGTAGTGCCACAGGTAAAAATAAACTCAATTTCGATTACTCATACTTTACTATACGCTTGCCTGGCACCCTTTTTCACACTAAGTAGGGGAAAAAATACATTAAACCTGGTGCATCCATGGTCCAGGAGCATCTTGTAGATGTTTTCACTAAATTACTGTGTCCCCCTTGTACCTTGTGTTCTCCTGTTTCTCCATGGATCCCCTTCTGTCCCACATGTGTCCTTCTGTCCCCCATGTCTCCTCCACTCCCCCATGTCCTCCTCCGCTCCTCCTCAATAGATGAAAGCAGCGGCAGCATGTCTCGCCTAATTTAAAGTGAACCTGAGATGAGAGTGATATGGAGTCTGCCATATTTCTTTCCTTTTAAACAATACTAGTTGCCTGGCAGACCTGCTGATATATTCTGCTGCAGTAGTGAACTGAATTACACCAGAAACAAGCAAAGTCAGTTCACGCTGGGGGGTGCTAATAGGGTGCTTGGAGATTTTTAGGGGGTGCTTCAGCACCCAAAGCAACCCCCTTCCGCCGCCCCTGGTCCTGAGAGACTGACAACTGAGGGCAAAGAGAGAAAAAAATTCTGCTCTTTGCACAGTTGTTCTAATGACTGCATCTGCTCAGCCACAGATAAGGAATCATACAAAGTTTTGCAGACAAATATTTGTAGACAGTCCCTATTTAGAGATGTTGGCGAACCGTTCCCGAACCGTTCGCCGGCGAACCCCTCACCCTTTACTACTTCCGGATCGCTATGACCCTTAGTAGTAGGGCTGCGCTGGGCCGGCGGTGCGCGTCTGCTGGGCCGGCGGTGCGCGTCCTTGACCGCGCGCCTGTTGCCGGGCGCTTTCTGCGCATGTGTGTGACGTCATGAGTGATATCACGCTCATGCGCAGAGAGTGCCCGGCAACAGGCGCGCGATCAAAGACGCGCACTGCCGGCCCAGCGCAGCCGTACTACTACGGGTCATAGCGACCCGGAAGTTGTACGGCCACATAGAGATTTGCGAGCGAACTGTTCGCTCACATCTCTATCCCTATTCAGTGTTCAGCAGGGTCTTGTGTACAGCTTTGCTCTACCCCCAGCCTTTTTACCCCTCCTCAAGTACTGTGTACTGTAGTGATGCTTGAAGAGTCTGGGCATGTAAAGAAAATGGGGGGAAGGGAGCCCCATCTAAAGTTTCGTAGGTGGGCCCAGTGATTTTTAGTTACACCCCTGGCAGGCTGCCTAAATTCTGGTTAACCTAGGCTGTGGAGTTGTTACAAAAATCATCCGACTTCAGCTCCGACTCCTCAGTTTATGAAACCACCGACTCTGACTCCAGGATCCCAAAATTGTTCCGACTCCTCAACCCTGACTCCTTAGTCTAATTTTTATCAGGACTGTGGAGTTTGTACAAAAATCATCCGACTCCTCAGTTTGAGACCACCGACTCCAGGTACCCAAAATTGCTCTGACTCCGACTCCACAGCCCTGGGTTAACTGCGACTTTACTGTACAAAACTGTGTTGCCCTTTAGCACCGAGCCTTGGCACGGCCTCATACTCTGGAGGACAAGACCAGGTGAACGATGTTAAGTTTACGTCTCGATTTTTCTGGGAATACCATCTGCTTCATAATTCCCTCTAATTATTCTTTTGATGTGACTTGATTTAAAGGCTGTTACAATCCTCACTGAAGCAGGCTGTTCTATAAATTCTGGGAGGTGTGTGCCAGTAATTACTCATTTGATAAATATGAGTAAGCAGAGATTTTATTTGTAGATTTACTTGTTTGGCGATGACATAGAGACACAGCTTCATACATGCTACATCCACTAACCAGGCGCAGCTGGAGGAACCACAGGTGATTCAGCTGCATCCAGCGCTGGAGAATGAAAGAACAGAAACATTCAAATGATCTCCGTTCAGGCAGAATTTTTATTCCTACAAATGTTTTCTGTTAAGGGCAATTCAACTTCTATTAAAGGACAATTTTAGTGAGAGGTATATGGAGGCTGCCATATTTATTTCGCTTTAAGCAATACCAGTTGCCTGGCTGTCCTGCTGGTCCTTTGTCTCTAATCCTTTTAGCCATAAACCCTGAACAAGCATGCAGCAGATCAGGTGTTTCTGACATTATTGTCATATCTGACCAGATTGGCTGCATGCTTGTTTCTGGTGTTATTCAGACACTACTGCAGCCAAATAGACCAGCAGGATGCCTGGCAACTAGTATTGTTTAACAGGAATTAAATATGGCAGCCTCCATATTCTTCCCACTTCAGTTGTCCTTTAACCTGCTGGGCGTTCTGAGAGTTTTTTCGCCCAATTTTTTTTTTTTATATCATGTAGCTAGCCTAGCGCTAGCTACATGATTCTCCCCTTGCTGCTCTTTCCCTCCCACCCTTCCGATCGCCGCCGGCGATCACGCGCATAAGGAAATCCCATTCTGAACGGGATTTCCTTTAGGGCTTCCCCCGTTGCCATGGCGACGAACGTCGTGACGTCATCGACGCCGTGACGTCACAGGGACTCCCGATCCACCCCAAAGCGCAGCCTGGCGGCGATTGGCCAGGCTGCGCACGGGGTCTGCGGGGGCGGCCTCTTTCACGTCCGGTAGCGGCGGATCGGTGGCGATCGGGTAGGACACGCAGCAAGCACAGTGCTTGCTGCGTATTTTTTAAAAAAAATTATTCAAATCGGCCCAGCGGGGCCTGAGCGGTGCCCTCTAGCGTCTCTGGATGAGCTCAGCTCGTCCAGAACGCTAGGGAGGTTAAAGCACATAGGTGAATGATAGCTGAGTGAGTTGTGTGCCTCCTCCTACACTGCGCCCTGAGGCTGGAGCCTTACTTGCCTCTGCCTCGGCCCGGCCCTGGAAACTCGCTTTATGCACACATCGTATTTGTTGTACAGTGGGATGCGAAGGTTTGGGCAACCTTGTTAATTGTCATGAGTTTTCTGTATAAATCGTTGGTTGTCACGATAAAAAATGTCATATAGGAGACACACACAGTGATATTTGAGAAGTGAAATGTTGTTTATTGGATGTACAGAAAGTGTGCAATAATTGTTTAAACAAAATTAGGCAGGTGCATAAATTTAGGCACCACAAAAAAGAAATGAAATCAATATTTAGTAGATCCTCCTTTTGCAGAAATTACAGCCTCTAAACGCTTCCTGTAGGTTCCAATGAAAGTCTGGATCCTGGTTAAAGGTATTTTGGACCATTCCTCTTTACAAAACATCTCTAGTTCATTCAGGTTTGATGGCTTCCGAGCATGGACATCTCTCTTTAACTCACACCACAGATTTTCAATTATTTTCAGGTCTGGGGACTGAGATGGCCATTCCAGAATGTTGTACTTGTTCCTCTGCATGAATGCCTTAGTGGATTTAGAGCAATGTTTAGGGTCGTTGTCTTGTTGAAACATCCAGCGCTGACGCAGCTTCAGCTTTGTCACTGATTCCTGGACATTGGTCTCCAGAATCTGCTGATACTGAGTGGAATCCATGCTTCCCTCAACTTTTACAAGATTCCCAGTCCCTACACTGGCCACACAGCCCCACAGCATGATGGAACCACCACCATATTTTACTGTAGGTAGCAGGTGTTTTTCTTGGAATGCTGTGTTGTTTTTCCTCCAAGCATAACGCCCCTTGTTATGCCCAAATAAATAATAATAATTATTCCAAAATGAAGCTGGCTTGTCCAAATGTGCTTTAGCATACCTCAAGCGGCTCTGTTCGTTCTGTGGGCAGAGAAAAGGCTTCCTCTGCATCACTCTCATATACAGCATCTCCTTGTGTAAAGTGCGCCCAATGGTTGAACGATGCACAGTGACTCCATCTGCAGCAAGATGATGTTGTAGGTCTTTGGTGCTGGTCTGTGGAATGACTCTGACTGTTCTCACCATTCGTCGCTTCTGTTTATCCAAGATTTTTCTTGGTCTGCCAATTCGAGCCTGAGCTTGAACTGAACCTGTGGTCTTCCATTTCCTCAATATGTTCCTAACTGTGGAAACAGACCGCTGAAATCTCTGAGACCGCTTTCTGTATCCTTCCCTTAAACCATGATGGTGAACATTCTTTGTCTTCAGGTCATTTGAGAGTTGTTTTGAGACTCTCATGTTGCTACTCTTCAGAGAAAATTAAAAGAGGTGTGTTCCCAGCACAAAAGAGGCACTGTAGTGACATATGCAGCAAATGCAATCCAGGACTTCTACGGCTGAAGACAAGGGGATGCCCACCAAAGAGGACCCATTTAAATTTCCCCAAATCATTCAACTGATTTGGGGATGTAGACAGATCTAACTGCCAATTCAGTTTGGCTTTACTTGCACCTTGAAGCAAAAGACCTGCTTACAAAACTTGAATATTAGATAGTAGTTTTTCTTTTAGCAGTAAAAGAAGTGAATATATACGGTAATAATGATAAAAAAATTATATTTTTCTTAAAATACTTTTTAACAATTCTGTTATAATATACTGCTTATGCAAAAATAGCTGACAAGACTTCCTGTGTTGTTTTCTTTTTTTTACTTTGCAATGTCAATGAGTACGAGGTGTATAAATTCCATAATTCTACCTGTGGGAAGGGTGATGCTGTGGGATTAAAGAGGAACTGTATTGAAAATAACATAATACATAAAATTGCTTATTGTTTACAATATTCACTTATAAATGATTTAGTTAGCATTTGCCCATTGTAAATTTGTTCCTCTCCCTTATTTGCGTTCTGAAGTATATCACCGGTGGTGACATCTTTAGTTCTGCCAGGTGATTTGCGGAATGTTCGTTACTGAGAGTTCTGTGCACAGAGGGAGATATTGCTTGCTTGGCAGTTTGAAAAAGCAGTTTTTTCCCACAATGCAACAAAGTTTATAGACAACAATCAGAATCTTGGTCCTGACATCACACTGTGGGAGAGGTTTCACCACAATAGGAGGTAGTGAATATTTGGGAGAGCCCTTTTTAACAATCAAAAGGGCAAAAAGGTAGGTCCTCCTATGGGCGATCCACCACGCCCACTTTATATACTTATTTACTTTAGGGAGACTCATATCCTTATAAGAGAATCAAAAACACAACCTGGCAGTACAAAAATATGATCCAAAAACTTTATTGACAAAATACAAAATATTAAAAAGCTTAATCCATTCGTGTAGGTAGTCCTCATGGACATCAAGGTAATTTATTCAGAAAACCAATCAAGGTATGGTCTGGCTTAACGTGTTTTTCATAAATAATTCAAGATTGACTGAACATAGAGATATTCGGTTTAGGCAACGACACACGTTTGTTTCGGGTTTTAGTTTAAACCCTTCATCAGGCCACCATATATATATAAAGAGAATTCAGGGAGTCCAGTCTGCATCAAAAGCCAGGGAGTGTGTAGCTGCACGTTTCCTCTGATTTGCTGATGGGATAGTTGTGTGTGCGTCTGGTTGGTGCAGATGCCCTAATAGTTTCGTGTAGTAATGGCTTTTGTTGCAGACTAGACTCCCTGAATTTTCTTTATATATATGGTGGCCTGATGAAGGGTTAATTAAAAACCCGAAAGAACGTGTTGTTGCCTAAACCGAATATCTCTATGTTCAGTCAATCTTGAATTATTTATGCAAATCACGTAAAGCCAGACCATACCTTGATTGGTTTTATGAATAAATTACCTTGATGTCCATGAGGACTACCTACACGAATGGATAAAGCTTTTTAATATTTTGTATTTTGTCTATAAAGTTTTTGGATCATATTTTTGTACTGCCAGATTGTGTTTTTGATTCTCTTTTAAGGATATGAGTTCTCTCTAAAGTAAATAAGTTCACCACAATATGAGCCATATGGACCCCATGATGATCTTTTTGAGAAAACGTAAAGATTTCTCGTGGGAAAGGGGGTGTCAGCTACTGACTGTGATTAAGTTCAATACTGGGTTTCCTCTTTAAGATTATGAGTTTCTGTTGGATGATCACCAGTTGCCTCTTCGTCTGACTGTTGTCCGGATTTCTGCATCACACTCATAAAATATTACAGGCTTCCCCTGCAGCCATTTGGCAGCCATGGTTTCAGGCTGCCAGTCAATGCAACCTTCTCAGCCATTTGTTCTTGTTTTAACCAAATCAAAAAGTATTATGCGTAACTAACACGGACGTAATGTCGGATCATGCTCAAAATTCTAAGAATATGTCTTTTGTTTCCCCCCGTCTCCCCAGCTTGCATTTTACCACGGTGCTACTGACAACTGGTGTCCGGTCCAGTACTATGAAGACATGAAGAGGGACTTTCCTGATGGCAATATCAGGCTCTGCGATAAAGGAATCAGACACGCCTTCGTCCTGGAGTCTAGCAAAGAAGTAGCCTCCATCGTCATAGACATGTTAGGAAACTTATTATAGATGGATCTTGTTCAACATCGATTCCTGGAATAACTTAAAAAAAAAAAACTGATCCCTTACCATCCCCAGAGCTATCACAATACTACAGCTTTTACCTTCCAAACTACTCCACCATCACTTTCACCTCTGAAGGTCTTCTGGCCAGAGAGTGCATGGAGCCAAAGCACCTTCTGCATCCTGCAGTCCTTCTCCTTCCCACACCAATTGCTTGATGTAATAGAGATAAATATGTACAGTAGTAGGAGGTGAGAGGATACATGGTCATGCCCCCTCCTGTATGTAACCATGGTAGCCCAGGCCACTGCGATAATGCAATAACATGGCAGTCTGCCTTTAGAAGGTAAGGGACCAATGGCTTGAAGTACCAGCATAATGTAGTTGCTGGCACTTCGGGCATTCAAGTGAGTGAAATGGGTAAGAGGTGGTTTAGAGGGAGAAGTACAGCAGTTATTGGGTACACGGCTCTTTAACCAAAACAGCTGACTGCAGTACCCTTAACAGGTACATATAATTAAGCCGCCAGGAAGTTTGGCCACAGGGTAAAGCTGAAAACAGGCTCACCATGCTCCTGCAAAATTCCTGGCGGCGTTAATTACTATTCCCCCTCCAGGCCGCCGTGGACTTAAGGCCCTTTCACACTGGTGCGGTGCGACATTTTTCCGTAGCCTACCGCTAGGGCAATGTAAGTCTGTGGGAAAGTTCGTATTGCATGCGGTGCGCTGCGCCGGAATTACCCTATCTAACGCAAGCGTATACCTATGTTACCGTGCGGCTTCTGTGGCGACCTGTGGCGGACCGGAAGTCATGTAAGTCTATGGCGACGGACATGTTTTTAAACTAACTGCCACAGTTTTGCATGGAAGCGTATTTTAGCAATACGCTTCCGCACATGTAATCGGTTCACCAACAGGAAATCAGCGTCACTTCCTGTTTGGCCAGCTGCCAGATGGGGATTACCACGTACTAACGCGGTAATCCCCAAAGGTTGTTCTTTTTTAGTATTTTGTGTTTCATCTTTTGACGGCGCCCAAATTACAGTCTAAGCTCCGCTTTAGCCGTAATTCCTGTTACGGCCTATGGCGGCGCCAGCTGCATTAAATCTCTGGCGCTATTTTTACCTGATTCACTATTTTTACTTGATTCATTAACTGCTTGTCAGTGGCTCGTATTTATATAATGGGCGCTTGCAGTCGGCTGCAAGCAACCAGCTCTGATGGCCGTAACACAAAAGAGGCCTAAAAATATATAAGTGCAAATAGCCTTTAAGGCCGTATTTCCACATCATGCAAATCTATGTGTAAAAGCATGGAAGATACAAGTTAATTGGCTACTTTCCATATAATGTGATTTTCTGTATGCATGCTACATTTTTCCACACTACGCATACAAATGCATGCGATTCACAATCCATGCATCCCAACAGCGCCACATAGGAACGCATGTCTATGCATTCTTCTGTGCGGAAAATCGCATTGCGTTTTTCCCAAGATTCAAAGAATCGACCCACACAGTAAGTAGCAAATAAGCGGTAGTTGGAACATGTTCATTAGTAGGTGAGGAGCTGTTGCTAGGCATAAATCATAAAAAACGCATGTGAAAATTCACATTAAAATGCATACAAAATTGTATGCGGTTTTGCAATGCGGGAACAAACAATGCATTAGAAAACCCTGCGATTCTATGCCTGCAGATTATAATGCATGTGTAGAAATGCTGCCTTGGAAAATGAACTGCCTCATTGTATTTGCATTGATGAAGGTTTTATTGTATTTTGGAAGAGATGTGTCAAAAATAAGATTGAGCTAGTGGCGTCACAATAGGGGATGCAGAGGTTGCCACTGCACCGGGGCCCTTGGACCAGAGGGGCCCACTAGGGGCCCTTCCTCAGCCACAGTATTAGTTCTTCAATGGTGATATGCTGGTAATGATTACTTCTATAGATGCTTTGAATAGTGTTAATCATTAACAAACTGCCCCCCTCTTCTGCTCACACCTTTCATACTGTTGATGTCCTTGGCAGGTTTTGTGGTGAGATGATCCACCAGGCAACCCAGGCAGGTGCTTGGGGCCTAGTGGGTATCAAAGGGCCCATCTGCCACCTTCTCTGACCTCTCTCCACTTCAGCTTAACAAAAGGACCACAAGGAGACTCCAAATCTACTGCCTTGACTAGGGCACCATTACATCTTAAAGTGAATGGGAACCGCAGTTAAAAAAATGAGACAGATACTTACCCAGGGAGAGGGAAGGCTCTGGGTCCTATAGAGCCTTCCCGCTCCTTTCCTGGTCCCGTCGTTCCGGTGCTGGCTCGCCCGGTAGCAGTATTTGACTAATTTAGTCAACCACTGCTTTACCCGGCCGAAGGAGGCTTCAGAAGTCTTCAGGGAGCCCGAGTGCTCCTGAAGAAGGGCGGCCCTGTATTGCACCTGCGCAAGCACGCTCTCTTGCGCGCTCACTCCTGTGCAGTATGGAGCCGCACATCTTTGGGAGGACACGGCTCCCGAAGACTTCCAAACACCCTTTCGGTGGGGGATTGAAACGAGGGGGAGCCAGCACAGGATAGAGAGAACCAAGAGAAGAGACAGAAGGCTCTATATGACCCAGAGCCTCCCCTCTCCTTAGGTAAGTATTTGCTTCATTTTTTTTAAAGAGAATCTGTATTGTTAAAATCGCACAAAAGTAAACATACCAGTGCGTTAGGGGACATCTCCTATTACCCTCTGTCACAATTTCGCCGCTCCTCGCCGCATTAAAGGTGGTTAAAAACCGTTTTAAAAAGTTTGTTTATAAACAAACAAAATGGCCACCAAAACAGGAAGTAGATTGATGTACAGTATGTCCACACATAGAAAATACATCCATACACAAGCAGGCTGTATACAGCCTTCCTTTTTAATCTCAAGAGATCATTTGTGTGTTTCTTTCCCCCTGCAGTTCTCATGCACTGAAGTTTCAGGCTGCTCTTTTCTTCCTGCAAACAGCTTTGCCCTTGTTTGTAATTCCTCACTATGTGAAAGCCCAGCCAGCTCAGAGGACGATTTATCCAGCTTGTAAAAGATAGGAGAGAAGCTGCCCTAATCTAAATAATACACAGGCAGTGTGCATAGAGGGGCCTGGAAGGTTGAGTTCATAGCAGAACCACAACACTGAAGAACTTGGCAGCCTTCCAGACACAGGCCGACAAGTCTGACAGGGGAAAGATACATTGATTTATTACAGAGACAGTGATAGTATAAAGTGCTGCAGTAAGCCAGAACACATTAGAATAGCTTTTGGAACTTGTAGGATGATAAAAAACAGGATGCAATTTTTGTTACGGAGTCTCTTTAAATCCGGTTCCCATTCACTTTAAGCCATCTCTGTGTAGCGCCATATGAATTGTTATGTAAAGAATGCTTGGGGCCCTAAGGTAAAACTTTCACTGGAGCCCAAAGCTCCTTGGCTACACCACTGGATTGAGCACGGCTATGATCTTGCCTATCTTCTAGTCACACTCCTCAAACTTCAACATAGAGTTCCTGAATGTTCTCCCTCTCTCCTTTTTTTCATGTAAAATACATTGGAGAGCAGCATGGAGAGTAATTTCCCTGTAGTTGCCTGTGTACAGGTACAGGTAGTACATAAGTGTAAATAGCCAATCAAATCCTGTCATCATTGATTGATACTCCCTAATTGGTATTTCATTTGGGGTGAGTTGCTGGCATAGTAGACTGAGCTGTTATTGGCCCTTCTGTGACCAGTGTTAAACCTTATGATTAAAAATACAAGAGGAAAGCGTTTCTCTATGTATTTCTTCAGTCCTGTGCAAGAGTTCAGGCCCTTGCCGACCACTCCATGCCAATTGGCGTGAACGCGGTGGCAGCCCCAGGACCACTCCACACCGATCGTCGTGAAGTGCTAGGGGCAGGGATTGCAGGAGATCGCGCGTGCCGATGGTCGCGCATCCCCACTGGAATGACTGAGCTCCGCTCTGCAATCAGTCTCCCAGCGGCTTCCGGGACTGTTAGATGGCGAAAGCGCCGTCTAATAAGACTGTACAGCTCTGCATTCTGAGGCAGCGCTGTACTGAGGACAGCCGTGTCACTCGGCTGTCCCCTCCAGAGGCACAAAGGCGAACCGCTGTCATAGGCTAGTGGTGGGAGGGACGGCGAGTTATTTATAAAATAAATTAAAAAATGTAAGAATTTATTATGACAAAAACAAATAAATAAACAACATGGGAGCGATCACACGCCACCAACAGTGAGCTCTGTTGGTGGGGAAAAGGAGGGGGGGGATCACTTGTGTGCTGAGTTGTGCGGCCCTGCAGCGAGCCCTTAAAGCTGCAGTGGCCTATTTAGTAAAAAATGGCCTGGTCATTAGGGGGGGTTTAACACCGCAGTCCTTAAGTGGTTAAATAAAAGTTTCAACTGTTTTTTGTTTTTTTCTGTTATTCATTGTGGCCCAGTTTTTCATTTCTTTTTAACCTTTTTATGTTCTTAGTCAAAAATCTTTTAGCATTTTTATTCAATTTTATATTTATCTCCTCCCCCTTGTTCTTCAGTGCATTCTGCATCCATTTTCAGGCCTATGTGAATTTCGGCACCATGAAAAATCGGGCATAGGAACAAAGCCGATAGTAGAATATCGGTAAATTTACCGATACTCTATTTAAAGTGTTAATTTTCTTTAGTAAAATAGCGATTATTTACTACAACTATCTAACTATAGCTAAAAGTCCCCCCACATAAACCCCCTTCCTGACACTTAACACTGCCCGCCCCACCCCCTTGCACAAACCCCCTACCTGACACCTAACCGCCCCACCCCCATTGCACAAACCCCCTGCCTAACACTTAGCCCTATGTGCCCCTCCCCCCCCCCAGAAACCCCACCCCTTCCTGCAAAAACACCCTTCCTGACACCCCATAAAAATGATGATTATCAAACATTGCCTGGTGCCCAAATTTCCCTTTTGGCATTGGCTTGCCGATATTTTCAATTAAAGTCTATGGCAGCGCCCGATTTGTCCAGAAGCCACATGTGACCGATGCCATAGGCTTATACCATCAGTTTGCACAAATTTTGGAAAAAATGTAGAAAATCTCATCCTAACAGACTGTATTGCTAGTGTACTGTTCGTAAGATAGTATAAATAATAATTTATATTTTAATAAAGCGGTCAGTGGGCAAAATTCTTCTCCTTGTAAGCTGGGGGTGAGAGGTTATGTCCGAATCTGAAAGTTAAGAACTTTGGCAAGTGTTTTATACAAGTTTGTATTTAAATATTGTTTGACCAATGGCTGAGGCTCCTGGTAGAACCTTGCCACTGAACACTTCTGTTTGCCTGAAGTTTAGGGTACTGTAAGTCACACCCTATTCTCCCAGTCTCCAACTAGCCACTCCCACTTATCCATGAATGTGGCTTATGTGCGGTTAGCGCAGCTGAATTAGTGCACATTTACAATATATCAGAATGGTGGCGTAGTGGTTAGCACTCTTGCCTTGCAGGGCTGGGTCCCCGGTTCAATCCCAGCTATATGTGCAAAGTTTGTATGTTTCCATGTCTTTTCTCCAGGCACTCTGGTTTCCCCCACATCTCAAAAACATACAGATAATTTAATTGGCTTCCCCCTAAAAAAAAAGAGAGAAAAAATGAACCTAGACTACAATACATACACTACACAATACATACATAAACATATGACTATGGTAGGGATTACATCACTTTCATAGTTGGGGCAAGGCCAGAAAGGCAGTAAGTCATATCTTACTTAAACATGGCTAACACCATCAGATACAGTGCTCTCTCTACTTTCTCATGCAGCAGACTTAAAAGAAACAGTTGGAATTAAAAACTCCCCATAAGGGATGTTCATAATGGAGTCTGCCGCTGCAGGGGCAGGGAGGTGTTTTGGTAATCGGCATTACTTAGATACGGGGTGCTGCTCCTCTGGGCCCCGGTCTGTATGGGATGTGCCATCTTCCCCAGGGAGGGACTGCAGCTGCCACATTTAGTGTAAATAAAAATACAGCCTACAAGAACAGGGTGTCTTCTTTGGATCACAGCACCCCTTTTCTGCAGTAAACTAAATTGTACACAAGTGCTTTTATTGCCCCACAGGCTTACTTTGACGTATTTCAAGTACCACCAACAGTGCATGTTTTGTGGAAATCCACAGAGGTAGTTAATCAGCTCTGCTGAGACACTAATTACCTCACCTGTGCATGTTTGTGGTTTTCAGCAACACATGTATTGTTGGTGGGCCTTGAGGACAGGGTTGGGGAACTTTGCTTTAAAAGATACGTTAGCCCAAAAGAAAATGTAAAAATGGAGGGAGCAGGCATGTGTAGTGGGCTCTCCTCCGCCCCCTTCCTTACTGTGTACTGACCCTCCGAAGCTACTTCATGGTCTGGAGAGTCGGTAAAGACTGCAAAGGCGCTGCCCGACAATGTGCGTCCTTTTATGCCCACCTGTGGCCGGGAGTCCTCTGCACATGCACACTACATCACAATGGCCTCAATTCACTAAACTTATCTCCTGTCTTTAATAACTCTTCTAGAGTTGTTACCATGGTGATAAGGCACGTAGTATTCAGGAAACATTTTACCTCAGGCAAGCCTAAAGTTAACTCTTCTGTCCTTAAATTAACTCTCCAATCCTTAAAATAACTCCAGAGTTAAAGACAGGCTGTTAATTAGCTGCATGTGAAAATAACTACAGAGGAGGTAAATTAACTACAGGAGAGGTAACTTAAGGAATGAAGAGGTAAGAAAACTCTCTCACCTGTGGAGGTAAGTTTTCTCTTGCCTTATTATCTCTAGCATGATCTTAGTGAATTGAGGCCAATGACATAGTTTGCATGTGGAGAGCGCTCTCGGGCGAGCGATCAAGGACACATATCGCCGGAGGAGAACGGAGAGAACACATGCCGGCTTAGCTTTCCAAATGCTGGAGGATAGCAGGATAGCTTTTGCATGCTAGGATGCACTTTACTTGTGGCTCTGTAGTTTTTAAACTTGTGGCAAACAATTGCATGTGCTTGCCATATATGTGCTTTTTGATACAATAAATATCTTACCCAGTGTTTTGAGCAGATAACCTTTACTTGGCTTTTATTATTATATTCATGAGTAGAACACATGCCTGCTTCCCCCATTTTTACATTTTCGTTGGGGTAAGGTGTCCTTTAATGTCTCACCACCAGCATCCATTGTGACTTTGGTAGAGAAGAGATCTACGTCTTGCATAATGATACAAGCACTGACTTTTGAGTGTCTTATGATTGTACGACTGTCTCCATGCGAGTACTGTAAGCTGAATTTCACAACGATGGGTTCAGGAAAATGTTTAATTTATTTAAAATGCACTTAGTAATTATGAAAAGTACAAAATACATGTAATAAACTATGCTTGTCGACTTCTGGTGGATCATTTTGTATGATATGCAACGTAAGTAAGACTCCACTACGTTTGTTCTCACTGGTGCAGCGCTGGCAGGTTTATTCGGGGACAGGAGCACGTCCGCAAACTTCAGAGGGTCCTAATGCTGGACCCATGGTCTCGAGGAGGACTAGGAATAGAGATGGCCTGAACCGTTCGCCGGGGCGAATCTCTGTGCTCTGTACTACTTCCGGGTCGCTATGACCCGGAGTAATACGCCTGCGCTGGCCCGGCGGTGCGCGTCCTATATCGCACGCCTGTTGCCGGGCACTCTCTGCTCATGACGTCATGCACATGCGCAGAAAGTGCCCGGCAACAGGAGCGCGATCTGGACTGCGCACCGCCGGGCCAGCGCAGGCGTATTACTCCGGGTCATAGCGACCTGGAAGTAGTACAGGGCACATAGAGACAGAGATGTTCGCCGGCGAACGGTTCGGGAACCGTTCGCGACATCTGTACTTGGGAAGCCTCTGGAGGATATCTAAAATATAGAAGAGAAGTTTTCATCTTCTGTTTAAAATAACTTTCAACATTCTGAAACTGAAAAAGTAGGTGACAAAGTACTGTCAAAATTATTCTGCATGTTTTTTTTTTTGTTTTTTTTTTGCTTGTTGATGGCTTAAAGGGTATTTTATTGATAATGTGTGAAGCTATCAACTAGGAAAACACTTTGGAGAAAAAGCAAACTGAATAAGGGCCTATATGCAAATCATTTTTTCT